>NC_056744.1:278259058-278324058 GCF_019279795.1 Protopterus annectens
AGTAAAACACATGTGTGAAATATATCCCTGTTGAAATACAGAAACATGACATAAGTGAGACTGTTGGAAAGGATTGTTATAACTACAGGTAAAACATGTCAATAAAGCCTAGAATTAAGTACCATCCTGAATTGTAAAAATAAAACAAGTGAGAAAGTGTGAGAAAGAGGTATGAATCCACCAATAAAGTAGTAATAACTCCTGAATAAAGTATATTGCAGTCAGTACAGAATGAAATGAATGTGACAGGCAGAACCAAACAGTAACATGTGTCGAAAACGGTACTGCAGCTGGAATGTGTGTCCCAAAATCTGGATATGTTGCTCTCAGTCTGCAATATGCAGATAGTATGGTTGTGTGAAATACCAAACATCCACAGTTGTCTGTAGCTATATAAAGCAAATGTAGCAGGATGATGTAGCTGAACAGAGACAGATATGAATGTGTATGAATAAAAATGAAATGTATATTGATGTAGCAGTAACATTCCTATCACCAACCTGAAGTAGTTATCACATAGGAAACTGTAGGCAGAACTGTAGTGTATATATATATCTGCAGCTAGTAGAAATGTACAGCATATGTATTGGTATTTGAAGATGTTAATTAAATTTTCTTCACCCTACCCTATAACCACATATAATCCATTCCACGTGAAATTGTTATGTGCAATCACAATTAACACCCCTGGACATTTGTCCTGTTGGTTCATACATATTTGCATGTACGTTGATGCATCTGCCATGCTCATACATCCAAACCTGATGGCCTGTTGCCATCAATCAACCCTGCATGTTGTTGGATTGTGTATTGCTGTTCAAATTATGCATGTGTTATGCTTGCTGTTCACTGGCTTGAATATATGGGTGTTTGGTTAATGGGAATACTAATGCATGCTGTTACAACTAATTGTGAATGGTATTGTACGTTACTAACCCAAACTGTCATAACATAATGCAAAACATAGGACGACAGGGAAGGCGGGTTCCAGCATACCCACCTCTCCCTCCTCAGCTGGCAAGTGCACCTGGCAGTAGTGCCCAGGCCGGACCCTCCTCCAGTGGCCCTGTGCCACCTGCAGGTGAAAGCACTGCAGGGGATGGGGCTTGTCCCCCTCTGCAAGCGTGGCCGGAGGAGAACATCCACTCACCCTCCATAGTGTCCGGACTGTGGTGCGTATGGAGATCTGGCACGCTGTGCTTGGGCCCCTACACCAGCTTGAGGCATGGGTGGCACAACTCACGGGCGTGCATGCTGCCCAGCCTACACAGCCCCCAGCACAGCCCCGTCCTGGGCAGTGAAGGCATAGTGGAAACTGCCCATGGGTGGGGATCTCAGTTCCACTGTTGCCATCTGTGGGCTCATGGGCTTGAGATATCCAAACATCTGTCCCCATCAATTGTGTAATCCTCCACATGTGCCCCTGTATGCATCTTGTTTGTCTTGTCTGTTAACCTACCCAACCTACCTCCCCAGCTATACCGACTTCCTGTACCTGACATACCACTCTCACGTGAAAAAAAAAAAAAAGGGAACTCTGTACCCACAAAAAAAATACACCCCATACATAGCTGCCCATTTTGCACGCATGTCTGCTGGACATGTAAACTGTCAATTACAATTGGCTGTACAACAAGTATTATTGTTGTCCTTACACCTCTCTCAGGGGTGGAAGGTTTCAAATGTCACACCAAATTGCAAACATATGCACAGCTGTTGCTGATGAAGAAATGGGCAGCTATGGGCCTTACCTACATCCCTCCTGCAAAACCCGAGCTTGTTTCCCTACTGTCCTACCCACTTTGTGACCCCTTTTTTCACCACTTTCTTGTCGCCCCATTTTCATTTCTTTCAAAGAAATTAGTGCAGGTGTGCGCAAGAGTAAGCACTTTTAAGCAGTTGTAAGCGGGTATGCGTGGAGCTAAATGCCAGTACGCATGCGTGAGCTCCGTGCAAACCAGCGCTAACCCACTTACAACTGCTTAAAAGTGCCTTAGCCACCCTGAATGACAAGGCCTGTAGTCTGCTCAAAAGCAAAATAAAATCCCACTGTCAGTCCCGAACCCAGGAAACAGTAGTCTGCATGACTTACCACTAAGCCATAACTGCTATATAAGAACATTGTGCTACAATAAATATATCATGCAATAGTAGGAATGAATGTAAAGGGAA
Source organism: Protopterus annectens (assembly GCF_019279795.1). Lineage (NCBI taxonomy): Eukaryota > Metazoa > Chordata > Ceratodontiformes > Protopteridae > Protopterus > Protopterus annectens. Next base: position 278,261,231 of record NC_056744.1, read on the forward strand.
TATAGGATGTGTAGTACACAAAGCATGTCATGTATATTTACTGTCAAATGTAGTGGATTTCTATAATAGTAGTGTGTGAACAGAAACAGCCATGCTAGTTTGTAGCTAGTAGGTAATATTGTCACTGTAGCACCTTGCAAGCCACACACATACTCACAGCAGGATAATCACTGCCCATACCCCACAACCTCTTACAGCAAGACATCTGGACTAAGTAATAAAAAATGTGGAGCAAAGGCCCAAAAACAGGGACACATTTCAAATATTGCTCCGACAAACTTAAACAGTTGAGAGAGTAACAGGCTTTGCATTATTTTGGATTTTTGGAAGGGTACGAAGTCTGAAACTGAAATGGTTGTCACTATAGTCTGACTTGAGCCCTGAGTCATTTGCCAGAAAAAACTGTTTTATGAGATATGGACCAAAATATGAGGCAAAAATGTGGACATCCTGCCAATATCTGTACACTTGAGAGGTACGACACTGCCATATTTGAATAGTTAAGAGCCTAGACATAGCAACAGTGACTGAGTTACAGGGATGCCCCACAGACTCCCTGTGAAATGTACAAACAGTAGGCAGAAAGGTGTTACAACACATGCAATGGTAACTATGAAGTACTGAAAGTATGCACCACTTGCACGGCAGAAATAGTGTAGCAATACATATGCTCATGCTAACCCACAGTCACAACTGCAGAATACCAGACAATTTAACGGGTGTACCCCACTGATATGTACCATTCCATGAGGCAGATAAAAGATGCACCTGAGAGTCACTGGGGCCTGCTCAGCAGCATACTCAAATACCCTAATAGATGTCAAGGCCCACACCATGGCCAGACCACACCGCATGCAGTAACACCCTATCAGATATAGCAAGCACTCCAAGGTGTGAATGCACATGGAAAATAGTAAAGCCACAGCAACACACTACAGTCAAGACACCTAGCAGGCATACAAGTAGTGAATGTAAATGGCAAATATTGAAGCCTTAGCAACAAAGTGCAAGAGCCACTGTTATATACCAGTTACACCACATGTCCCACAGGAAAGCACACGCACCCACATTAACAGTAGTAGTAGTCTTAGGTGTCAGTGTACATACACACTTAGTACAGGAAACTGGAGAAATTAATGGAGAAATGTTAATCTACAATACAGCCGGAAATATGAGAGAGATACTAACCTTTACACTCACAGAACAGTGTCCACAGCATACCAGCATGGTCCCTGCCCTTAAAATCTGAAAGGGCTATGCCTATCTCACATACCTTTTTATAGCACCGTCCTGAAATCACAGTGAGAACTGCAATCAGTACACAAATGGCTGCATACAATTAGCAAATGCTGGTTAACAATTGGTGCAGAGGCCATCGCATGGACATATGCAGATACCCACAAAAGCATGCTGTACTCCCAGTCCACGCATGCAATACTTTCATTGCACCCTCTGGAGGTAGAGACAGAGAGAGAGAGAGAGAGAGAGAGAGAGAGAGAGAGAGAAAACACAAACAAAAACACATTAACAAAACCTACTAGAAAGCTGTCATCTGTCAACTGGAGCAGCAGCAGGACACCGATTCAAAAGGCAACGCAAGCAGCTGTGACAAACACAGATAATGTAAAGTAATACTTTAAAAGTCTATATACTGTGAACCCTCCATATGTGTCATTGGTCTGTATCTATATGTATATGAAGATGTGCATAGGGCAGGGGACATACAGCAACTATCAGTGAAGGCTGTACATGCATATGTATGTGAGGGCATCTATGAGCACATATCAATGTAGGTTGAATGTAGGTTGTAGTGCAATGTACAATGTAGGTTTCACAGTTATGTATGTTTAGCAGTATGTTAGTGTGTGTATACAGTTTTGTAAACAAACATGTTGATATACCTATCTATCATATGGATACGTATGTATGTCAATATATGTATGAATGTATTTATATATATATATATATATATATATATATATATATATATATATATATATATATATAATATGCATATATGTATACATAGATAGAGAGGGATGTAGGAATACATAGACAGATGTAGATAGATAGAATATGTACAAACATATGTGTGTAATACACACATACAGATATAGATATATGTAGATACATATACATAGACAGACAGATCTGACTATCTACAGATATGACTGTATATGACTATCTCACACTCCCCCTGCCCCACCCCCTCTGTCACTCTTACCCCCTCTCTGTCACACCCCCCTCCATATCTATAGCAATATATGTACATCGATATATATATGTGTATATGTATACAGACATATATATATATATATATATATATATATGTATATATATATATATATATACACACACACACACACACACATATATATATATATATATATATATATATATATATATATATATATATATATATATACATATAGATATATATATATATATATATATATATATATATATATATATATGTCAACATATATGTATATATATATATAGAGAGAGAGAGCTATATATATTCTGAGTGAGGCACATGTATACAGATGTATTGCAACAGGTGCCTGGTGACAAAGGCATGGAGTGAACACCAGTGTCGAAACTGGAGTACCATACCCCATTTCAAATCACCTACACCAGTGACCACCAGATATGTGATTGGCTGCCCACCACTGCATGTGTCAGGGGTGAACAGGGTCATAAACGTGTACAATAGGCCCCCCAATGATAGTCACAGTGGCACGCTATTCCTGGAATACCTGTACATGGTATGTGTTAGCAGACATGGTGTGTCAGCTATGGACATGTAGGTCATTCTACCCCTCCAGACCACACAATGTCTGCCACGGTATGTACCTCACATGACAGCTACAGATATGGAGAAGGACACAGTGACATGTACGACACTGTGACAATGCAGTCAAACACATTACCAATGCACAGTGACTGACAACACCACAGCGTGCACACATACTACCCACATAGAGGTTACCACTCCTGGATTTACATACTTAAGTCACACCCATGACAGATGTCCAACAAACATAGTAACACCTCACACCATCAACAACCTAAATGACCGCTGTGTGTCGTCCTTGACACCGCAGTAGAGAGCACATGACGGAGATACAAGTTCCTACCCACAGATAAGACATACCCTGCAATAAACCACACAGCGTTAAGAAGCAAGACTCCCCATGAGTACATGTCACACATACCCCTGTTGAATGTTATTCAGATAGGTAATATGCCATATGAGTCACCCTGTGTAACTGTTTGACAGCTGCAGGTACCATCACATCACATGTGTCACAAGGGTCAGGGTAGCAGAACAGTATGCTGCTGTAGTCCCAGGGGCAATAGAATATTGTATTGTATTGTATTGTACTGTATTGTATTGTATTGTGTTATATTGTATTGGTACGTAGAGGTGCCTCCTTTGTGGAGTGGAACCACGGCTGCTGTATGCCAGTGTACAGGTACATATCCTGTAGTCAGGCTAGTGTTACATAGCACTTCTATATGCGGGTTTAGCTCCTCCTGGAGTTCGTGTAGCATGCAACCGGGGATACCATCAGGTCCCATTGATGCTGTCTTTTTTGCTTTTCTGAGGGCGGCTCTCACCTGGACATCTGTGATGACAGGGAGGTTACATTCAGCTGGGATAACTATGTCTTCATTTGGGGGAGAGGGAGGGGGAAAATTGCACTGAACCTGTCTGCCATAATGTTGCCAATATCTGTGGGTTCAGTGAATTATTTATTGTTGTGTACTAACTATGAGCATATTGGAGGGTTTCTGACCAGGTTTCTAACATAACTGAAGAAGGCCTTGTGGTTATCTGTAGTGTCCCTGGTGATTTCCCACTCAAAGTTGCCCATGGATGTGTGTATGAGAGAACAATGCTCTTTACTAGTGCTGATCAGACATGCCTTCCCTTTATAGAATTATGCTCTGTCTTGCAGTAGCTTCCATCTTTTGTTATACAATCTGTTTATGGCTGGGGTCCACCAGACAGGATGCTTTCCCTTTGTGGAGAGTGTCTTGGTCTTATATGGGATTGCATGATCCATGCATTCTCAGAGATGTCCGTAGAAATCATTTGTGAAGGAGTCAGCATTGTTGGTTGTGGCTTCCACTGGCCCAGTGGGCTTAAAGGATACCATCTCAGTCTTAAGAAGTGTAAAGTTTGCGTTTGAAATGTTATTCACTGTAGTCGTTTGTGCTGGTGGTGGAGGTGGGATATGTATATCCAGGGCAATTAGTTTGTGGTCAGATCACAGTAGTTGATAATGTTCCCCATATAGTACCTCGATACAAACCCCCAGAGTGAGGAGGTGCTTTGGACCTGAATCAGTGTGCTGACTGCTGGGGTTTGGTAGTATGTCATATGGAGTGTGCCAGGTACTGTTGCACAGTTGTTGGCTGAGCACTGATACCTGGCCATTTACATGTATATCCACCAATAGACAGACAGATGCTATATATGGGAGATATGTTGTATCACAACAGTCGAGTAGCATGTGTAGTATTTGTGCCAAATTCTGCTGACATATTTTGCTGATATAATTTTATTTTCTTTTTCAGGACCATGGTTCACCAGCACAATCCGGCATACTCTGCAGCCGAGGATGAGGAAATACACCAGAGCCTGGTGTGGGATTTTGCAATACTCTTTTCCCGCACCAGCCAGAATCAGCAGGAGAGGGCTGCACTGTGGCAAGACCTGGTCCATCGGGTAAATGACATAGGCATGCATAATAGGACATATGAGCAGGTACAACATCACTGCAGTGATTTAATCAGAAATGTCCGTCAGCGTGCGTTGGATATCCACAGGCAGCAGGTTGCCACAGGTGGTGGGGTGGCTACACATCCCCCACTCACCAGACTGGAGGGACTACTCTTAAGTGTTGTGGCTCCAGCCCACCAACAACAACAGCAGCAGACCTGCATTATGATGGAGGCACCATGACTACGAGCGTGCAGGTAATATGCCATATGTATAGTTGACTGTTGTGTACACTGGTAGTTAATGCATGTGTGAGGTGTGTCCTTGGTTTGTAGCTGTCAACATAGTATTTAATGTGCGAGTGTGATATTCTCAATATCAGCAGCTGACCTGTGAAAGGCAACTGTTGTACTACTGATCTGTATCATACTCAGTAACAATGGCACAGTTGTGCCCACTGACATTAATTTCCTCACTTATGCAGGTCCCTCTGGTGTAACAGCAATGCAGCCTATCCATGCTGGTGAGTGTGTATTAACAATACCTTTAATAGTCTTGATAGTAATAGTAATATTAGGCTCAATCAGTAGTGCTCTGTGTATGCATGCAGGTGTGTTTGTGTCTGTGTGTTGATATCTCGCATACTGAGTAGTGTGCAAGTGTGCAAGTGTGCACCTGTGTGCGTGTGTGCATGTCTGCACCTGTGCACGTGTGCACGTGTGCATGTGTGCATGTGTGCACCTGTGCATGTGTGCATGTGTGCATGTGTGCACCTGTGCATGTGTGCATGTGTGCACCTGTGCACGTGTGCATGTGTGCATCACTGGTAACATTGTGTAGACATTGTAAACTGTGTTTCCTGTTTCCCTCCCACAGGTTCTGGTGCTGCTCTGGTGTCATGCAGCAGGGAACCTGAATCAGGTGCCATGGGTAGTGATAATGATGATATCTGTGTAATGGCACAGGAAGATGTGCCAGGGTCCGTCATTGGTCAGCCAATTGACAGTACACAGCTGTCAACCCCATCAATGTGCACAGTCATCCTGCCAATACATCATTTGTCAACAATGTCCTTAGGTGATGGACAGGATACAGTGGGCATTGACCAGGGCAATGTGGTATCTGTGGCACATGCTTCCCCACACAGCAGCCATGGGCATGGCCCTGAGATGGTACCACACAGACAGATGTCCAGGTGTTCTCGTGGGAGCATCCATGGGCGTACTGCCCCTGTCAGACATGCCCACAGAGGTCTTACAACCTCAGCTATGTTTCGGGCTGTCATGCAGGCACAGTCACATATGGGACGGTACACCAGACAGGGTCTGAGGGAGCTGACAGCATGTCGCACAGCCATGAGTGACAGTATGCGTGACATTGCGGCTGCCATCCGTAATTTCACCGATATCATAGACAGACGTTGTGGGGACATATTAGATCAGTTCCACAACTACATGTCCATGAGCCAGGGCAATGGTGGACGGTTGAGGCATCGACGTGGGCATATGCCAGCAACAGCAGCAGCTGGCAGTCGTCGTGGATGACAACAGGGCCGCGGCCGCCCCCATAGTGCCAGCAGCAGTCCCAGCAATGCTGGGTCTGTGCTGTCATCAGACCGCCCCAGGAGACCACGTGCACATGGCTCTGGACAGGCCCAACAGGGATCTGTGTCCAGTCAATGAACACCTGCTTCTGATGACAGTACCCAGTCTGGATTTGTACCGGATACGGTCCATTGCACCCCTGCAAGGCACAGGTACCATGTCCGTGGCCAGAGACACTGATCTGTATGACCTGGCAGGTACAGTCTGTGGCTGTCCACAAACACTGGTATATGGCAGCCATGAGGTGGAACTGTGTGCATCTATACACACATGCGAATTGACAACACCTAGGGCTAATGCATACACGCACACACTGCATCAACATTGCCCCACCTTGTACTGCTGTCCCTCACCAACACACATACACATACATGTCAATTGGCGGTATCAGTGGCAGACTCAGGCATACCAAGTTCACACCCTGTGCATATGATGAAACTGTGCCACCTCCTGCAATCTGTAACATCAGTGCAGGTACAGGTTAACATGTTGCTGATGCACAGGGTGACTACATAGACGTGTAGTAATAGTATCATGTTGTTAACAGTACAGTGTGCTGATATAATTGTGGGTATATCCCAGCATGCCTGATGCAGTAAGGGAATGATTGTCTTGTACTGTTTTCTACACCCATGGTAAGTACCATAGTGTATCATCTGCACATGTTTGCATACTGGTGGTAAGAATGTCAACAGAAGGCCACATACATAGGTAGCACAGGAGATAAGGTAATGAAAGTATTGATACGCAATGATGGACATGTAAACTGAAAGTGGCATGTTGCCCACACTGGACTCTGCAATGCGGATGTTTGAGGATGTTGATATGTGTGCAGTACTACACGACTGCTACAGGACACACAGGATCACCCTAGCACTGCAAGCTCACATCTCATACCATGCTAGACAGCCCCAACACACAAAACTAACTTTCACAGGAGGGAGAGTCCCCATAAATGTCAGGGATACTGTGGTGGCAGGACAGGTAGCATACATCCTACTAAGTATGGAACCACTGAGTGAAGGCTCAGTGTCTATTCGACATGTGTATTAGTGCAGGTATGAGCACCTGGGTTTCTGTCTGGTTATTGTACATCCTGATGGTACATGGTCTGTACACTTGTCTGCGCTGAGACTGGACCCTGGCCATCTGACCTGTGTATTTCCATGTACATGTGTATAGTGCCTGCATATTTGCACTGTTACCTACTGGAGGTGGTACAGCTTGTTTGTTGTACAATGGACTACATGCAGCCCTGCTAACCGTAGCTTTGTTTGCATGCATGTTTGCTTGCAGTTACTCTGGAACACGGATTCCACCTGCAATGCAGATTTACAGAGCTTCTGTGGATTCCTAGTGACATCTGCATAGCTTACTATACGTATGTCCATGTCTCACTTGATAGAATGTCACTGTTTGTCCTGTTCTCATGTACGTTGCCTGTGACACATTGCATATGACTTAACTGGCATTTGACCACGTGAGCAGTCATATATGCCAGCACTAACTAATCACAGGCACTACACCCTCACATACTCACCTTCTGTACCTTGTTCCCCATTGGCCCTATGTGCTGTTAATCACCATGGCAATCACAATACTATGGTAGCATGTGCAAAGGTCACTTGTCAGTCACCTCTATGGTACAGTTGTGGAATATGTGAGTCATGTGGCAATGCCACAGCTGCCACATGTACACAGTCAACTGTCTCCCCTACCAATGAACGTACAACACATGTGTGAGATGCAGCCACATAGCCAAACTGGGGACTAAGCACTCTAAACCCAGTACTGGCATAACCTGTCAGGTGGCATGAAATACTACAGTGACTACAATACCAGTCTGATGTAGACCTACACTGACAGCAATCCAAACACATGAACACACTGGGGCATTCTTGGAGCCTCAGAATAGCATCCTGCCTGAGCAGCAGACACCTCTGCAGCTGGCACACAGGCATACGTTAAGCCAGAACACAGAACGTGCAACACATAGCACACAAATCCTGTGTGCCAAACAGTCACAGCCTGTACGGCTAGACAACACACCTGCTACAGTTGTGTTAGGTACCTTTATTGTCCGGTACAGTGAGGTCCCGCTCACCAGACTGGACAAGGTGAAGGTCACAGTGATATGCCCGTGGGGCACTATGGTCCACCACATAACACAAGCATGCAGGTCAGTCAGAGGCATGGACACATATGACTCAGTCATTGTCCATGCCACTATGGCTGACCTGTGATGTACCTCCCTGGACTACATGATAGGGAATATAGAAGGGCTCTCTGAGCATGTGGCACAGGCTGGTATGACCCTGACCTTGGTTGGCATCATACCCTCACCAAGAATGCTGAAGTATAACTGAATGCTGATGAATTACTGTAGCTAAAACACCCTAGCTGAAAGGTTCCTAGCATGTAGTCACTGCATTGCTATGGAACAACTTGTTACCACTCCCACAACAGGTGAAAACATGCAGCACCTGTTCATCAACAACATGTAGACTATATGCCCCAGACCAGATATGTATCCCTTGCTGCTAGGATGATACCATATACAACTCACACTGTATATACACATACCACATGCAGCACCCAAACAGAAAACCACAGTCATAATGTTATCCAGTGCAAATACCATGTATTCACATGTGGCAGGCATCAGACATGGGAACTATTGAAGGTCACAGGTATATATGTGTATTTGGCACACATATACATCATATGTGTGCATTGCCATTACTGGTTTAATCGATGTCATGCATTATTGTGAACAACAACCCACACACATGGGCAGTCTGTGTGACAAAAACACACGTGACCTTTGAGGAATTCAAAGCCATAACTAACTGTGCTATAACAGTAGTGAGAGACGCAGTAGCAGAGCATGCTATTTGCATTACTGGGAGATGTGCCCTCTTCTGCTGTACTTGTAGGGTGCTGACATCATCTCTGTTTAGAGATTGGAATATGCAGCAGCTGGTGTGTTGTACTGGTTGCCAAAAGGGTCAGTGCATTCACACATGTAATTGCACACACCCTACTTCCACCCCCACACACACTTGCTGGATTCAAACCCCTACCTAATTATGTTATGACACTAGCATGAGACACAGCAGCCGAGCATTCTATTTGCATTACTGGAATGTTTCTCTTCTCCGGCTGTACTTATAGGGTGCTGACATCATCAGTGTTTAGAAAGAGGAATGTGCATCATGTAGTGTGTTCTCCTAGTTACCAAAAGGGACATTCCTTTCATACAGTATTGCACATACACTGACCCCCCTACACACACACTGAGCATTTGCAGAATTCAAACCCCTACCTAATTATGTTATGACACTCAAGACAGATGCATTAGCGGAGCACGCTATTCACATTACTGGGAGGTTTCTCTTCTCCGGCTGTACTTACAGGGTGCTGACATCATCAGTGTTTAGAAAGGGGAGTGTGCATCCTGTAGTGTGTTCTCCTAGTTGCCAAAAGGGACATTACTCTCACACACAATTACATACACACTAACCCCCCTCATCCAAACACACACACTGAGCATTTGAAGGATTCAAACCCCTACCTAACTATGTTATGACACTTGAGATGGACGCATAAGCCAAGCACGCTATTCACATTACTGAGAGGTTGCCCTTCTCCGGCTGTACTTATAGGGTGCTGACATCATCAGTGTTTAGAAAGGGGAATGTGCATCCTGTAGTGTGTTCTCCTAGTTGCCAAAAGGGACATTTCTCTTACACAGAATTGCACAAACACTACCCCCCCCACCCAAACTGATCATTTGCAGGATTCAAACCCCTACCTAACTATGTTATGACGCTCAAGACGGATGCATTAGCAGAGCGCGCTATTCGCATTACTGGGAGGTTTTCCTTCTCCGGCTGTACTTATAGTGTGCTGACATCATCAGTGTTTAGAAAGGGGAATGTGCATCCTGTAGTGTGTTCTCCTAGTTGCCAAAAGGGACATTTCTCTCACACAGAATTGCACACACACCAACCCCACTCACCCACACACACACTGAGCATTTGCAGGATTCAAACCCCTACCTAACTATATTATGACACTTGAGAGAGACGCATCAGCAGAGCGCACTATCCAAATTACTGGGCATCTTCTCTGCACCTGCAGTATTTATAGGGTGCTGACATCATTATTTATACAGAGATATGTACATCTATTACTACCTGTCAGGTGGGGGATAGCATATATATGCATTTGCAGCCACATATTTAGGGTCAGATATGCACATCAGCACTAGCAGGTTATGTTTTATACCATGCTTCATGACCACAGGACCTGTAACACACAACACAACCAGTTCAGACCACCCCTTCCACATCCAGGACACACACTTTGCTTCCCTGGGAAAAGTGCCAAGATATGAAGGTGTTCACATACACCATTCCAGTTGTTAATGTCAGGTACAGGTATATTGTGTGTGGGAACTACTCAGGCCTCTACAACATTACCCTACAGCCACTACAATTTGTGAGTCCATGTGCTGTGGCAGGACCACTCACCACAGCCACAAGGGGGAATACATATTGCACCTGACCATCTGCAACATGGGTACTCACTGTTCCTCACCAGAGGTAGACCACCATTGTTGATATCTGACCATACCCACCTTTCCCTGGACATCCATATCTCATCCCCACCCCCAGGCAAGGTTGTCACTGCAAACAAAGTGTATTTATCAAAAGCAGACTTTGCACTTGTGAAGACTGGGGTGGAAGACTTCAAAGGACCCATGCTGGGGGAGTATACAGGCCACTCTGCATAATCCTTGACAATTGCATTCTATGAGCATGTGGAAGGTTTGCATTGATCATGCTATCCCAAATATACCCATGACTCGTCCACAACAGGACACCTGTCAGGTGTACACCAGCCATATATGAGCTGTCCAACAGACGGAGTGAGCTAATACATTGCAGAGCAGTAGCCCACAGAGGGAGGACATCTGTGAACAGTACTGGCATGACACTTCAATCCCTCATAATCATCACGACAAAGTGTTGACAGTGAAATTGTCCAGACACTGCAGATAAGGCTCACCTCAGTCTGTTATTGACGCCCACTTACTGTTAGAGGTCCTCACCAAACCTCTTCCAGCAAACACCAGCCACATGGATGTGACATAGCAAATTCAACCCCTGGGATCTCCACTGTGTCCCTGCTTGACAGAGGCACAGCACACTAGCCTCAAACGGTGCCTTATGTGACCTACTTTACAGTGGCACAGTAGCCTACTGTACTGGGGAGGCAGACACCAAGCACACTCTGGCTAAGCTTTCATTCCCGAGGGCAAACAGCCTAGTATTGACCTCTACACCCATATGTTTAATTGTCAGATGCACAATATTTGTTGCTGATAGACTGTTTGCAGGTCTTTATTGCCATAGCATTCCCTGTTTCTATGAACAACTTGTGTATCTGTGGAAGATGTTTGAATATGAGAGGGATCCACTATATCACTTATGTCTCTGTAGTCATTTAACTGTGTGCACTGGGCAGATTGCTGTAATGTGGTTGGTTCCTGGAATAACACGTACAAACACCAGATATGTGTGGCCAACTGCTAAACTGAGATATGGCTTAAGTGTGTGAGCATGCCCAGTTCAGACTTTCCATGGCATGTTGTCTGACATATGTCTCATTTATCAAAGTGTGCGAGCATGCCCAGTGTGAGTTTTCCATATGTTGAAATCTGCAGTCCACCACATTTGTGGATGAGTGTGAACTTCAACAATATCTCACGTTTATGGTTGTGTGTTGGGTGTCATGTTGTGTACTTACTGGCCAACTGCTTTGTGTCTGAACACAACAAGGGATTATACTGTGCCTGCAGGGTTTGCATGTGATACTTTACATACAGTTGTCAACATCCTTTCATACTGACCAAATGCTGTAGTACCGTATAGTGTACTGGTTCAGTACTTTCACTGTGGTGGACAGTATCCTGGGCGTTAGTCCTATCACTGTTTTAAATTTTCATAGTGAGTACAACAGACTGGTTAGGGGCCAGTTGTGCACATATGACCATGTTGCATTATGTTCAGATATGGACTACTTAAACCAGGCTTGTCCAACATTGGTAGTGTATTCCACAACATAGGTGGACATTGGCAAACACTAGCGATGTGCCCTAGGCCATTTCTAATGCTAGTCAGAGAGTGTGTTTGTCCTTTGACACACATTGTAACTGGAGTTTGCCATGACATATGTCATGGTTAGTATACTGTGCCTCTGTCTACCCGTGACATAACAGTGATACCCAGGGTAAACCTACCATCTCCCATCCACTCATAAAGATTCCTCTTGAGGAGAGTCGATGAGTGACTCTCTGGCTAACGTGTACTGGGAGTTTACTCAAGAGTGGGGGTGGCTTCTGTGTTATGGATCAATCAGTACAGCATGTCCCATGTATGTCAGTGCTGGGGTTCAGGTCTCTCATGTGTATAGCTCACTGCCATTCAGATTGTACAAGGTGCAGCATGTTCATTGATTCCAGCTTGGACATGGTTTTATACATCAGGCACAGCTTGCCTCTGGGCGGGAAGTATGGCACTATGTGCAGCTGCAGTTTGTTTAATCAGGCAACACATTTCATCTGTTCAAGCTATTTGATACTCCTGGTGAGGTACTTTTGGGGTCTTTCCAGTTGATGGAGGTGTCTGCTGAGGTACATCCCACAGGGGCCATTGTACTCAATTGTGAGGCTGATGAAGGATGACTGCAGAGCCACAATGACCTCCCCTGATCTAGATCTGACTACCTTCATGATTAGGTGGGTATATGGTATGTTTCTGTAACCACTACAGCCACATGCTTGTCCAATGCAAGATATCTATCAACTTGTGTCCCCAGGTCTCTTATTACATCTTAAGTACTTAATGGGTTAACACCTATGTGGTAATTGGTGGGCAATTACTGTATATCCACAGGGGTTGACTATACACTTTTCTGCAATTAGCTTGCTGACATGGCTATGGCACCAGTTGTCTGTATCTATGTGGCCCTTTTGTGGGATGCTTGTGTCAGCTGGAGGGTCAGATATGGTGGCCAGTTTGTAGTCCTCGGCAAACTTGTTCAGACACAGTCCTTCCATGTTGGCCTATACCTATGGGACATATACACCAAACAAGAGAGGTCCCAGGAACGAGCCTTGTGGGATGCCAGTTGTATCTGGTTTGTAGTCTGACATGGCTGAAACATTTCTGACCATATCAGTTCTGTCCTTGGTCTGGTTTGCAACCCCTCTACTGACATAGGGGTTTATATTTAAGCTGGTGAGCTTATCTATAATGAACACGTGGGGTATTGTATGGAAGCCTTTTGCAAGGTCCAGCTAGGCTGTGTGGACCACATTCCCCTCATCAATGGCCTTAATGACTGTTTCAAATGAGTCAAACATGTTTAAGGGGCAGGATCTGCACTTAAGAAAGCCACACTGGGTAGGGTCCAGTGTCAGTAGGTCCCCAATATCTTTATGTCTGAGGTACATGCTGATCCTTTCCATAGCTTTTCAGACCAAGCTTGTCAGGATTCTGGGGTGGTAGTTTGCAGTATCCATTCAGGCAACACCTTTGTGGAGAAGGACCACTGTTGTTGTACACTGCTCTTTGGGTACATATCCTGTGGTAAGGCTGACATTGAGCAGTAGTATTATTTGGCATTCCATTCTTCTTGGAGTCCATGTTGGACTCAGCCCAGGACACCATTTTGTACCATTGATGATGTGTGTTTTGCTTTGTAGATGCTGGCTGTTACCTCAGCATCTGCAATGTCAGGGGGCCAGCACTCTGCTGGGATAGATATTTGGCATTTTTTTTTGGGGGGGGGTTGCACTGCACCTGTCAGGTTGGATGTTGGCAATGTGTGTGTGTTTGGTATATTGTTTGTAATATTTGAGTGATTCAGAGCATATCTGTGAATTCCCAACAAGGTTCCTACCATCAGTTAAGAAAGCCTTGTGATTATCCTTAGTGTCCTGTACAATTTGTATCTTCATAGGTTCATAGGTTCATACTAGGCTATCCGCCCTAGGGCATTTATAAGCCTAGCCAGAGTGTGTGTGGCTTTCGCCACCCCTTGCTATGTGAATATTATGGCCATTTAGGATTTACTTTACTGTGCCTCTGTCTGGAAGTGACACAGTGAAGACCCCCAGTATACGTCTATGATCACCCATCCACTTGGCAAGATTCCTGTTGAAGAGAGTCAGTGAGGGGCTCTGCCTAACTTGGAGTGGGATTCCGTTCCAGGGTGTAGGGAGCCTCTGGGTTATGTATCTGTCCCTCCAGCACATCCTATTTCATTATGTGTTGAGGTTGACATCTCTCGCTCTCACAGCTCTGATGGATTTGGGTTTTCTGGGGTGGAGCATGTCCATTATTCCTGTGTTGGACATGGCCTTTTACAACAGGCATACAATGCCTCTGCGTAGGCAGTATGTGACTGTATACAGCTGGGGTGTCTACAGCCAGGCAGCATATGACATATATTTGAGACCCTTTATCCTCTTGGTGAGGTACCTTTGAGGTCTTTCCAACTGCTGCAGGTGTTGGGTAAGGTACATCCCAAATGAGGCATTGTACTAAATTATGGGCCTGATAAGAGAACAGTATAGGGGCACAATGACCTCTGTTGACGTAGATGTGAATCCTTTCCTGATAAGTTGGCCAATATAGAAGGTCTTCCTAGCCATATTGGCAATGTGAGTGTCATATGACAGGTTACTGTCCACTTGTGTCCCTAGGTCCCTGATTACTCCTTCCATACATAATGGATTACCACCTATGTGGTAATTTGTGAGTACCTTGTTTGGTATTTGGTGAGACATTCATACTGTCCAGTGTCTTCAAGAAGGCTGAGTGGGGTTCCTGTGTGTGAGAGTGTGGTCTGTAGCATGCTACAGACTGTACAGCTGTTTTGCCTACGGTTAGTTGCACATGGGTGTTCTCCGATGCTTTGTGCATTGTCAGTTACCTGGACATGTAGGTATCTTTGCTGAATATGGATACTCCCCCTCCTTTTATGGTTTGGTCCAGGTTTTGGGGGCATAACGCATGATATGATGTACAACCTGGTAGTGCTGGTGTGCTCTCAGGAGCCTTGCTGCAGGTTTCTGTCACTGCATGGACGTCGATGTTCCCCATACTGGGGAGGGCCTCGGGGAGCATGCATGTTGAGGTTTAGATGTCTGGCATTGGGCAGCATTACCCTTATGTTTCTTTCCACTTATGTTTTCTAGGGAGGTGGGTTAGTCTTTTCAGCCTTGCCTATAAAAGGTTCTATGGAGGTGGCAAGAGCCTTAGCCAATATCCAGATGCCCAGGGGTAACAGGTGCAAGCCATCCCTGGCAAAGCAGCGTGGCTTGTCAAGCATGACATCCCAAGTAGACAGACATTGGATCCCCTTGGAATGACACCAGTAATTGTGCCACTTGTTAAAGCTGATCACTCTGTGTTTGTACTGTGGCATCATTCTTGGTGAGGGTAGGATGCTGCACAAGGACAGTGTCATACCAGCCTGGACTACATAATCGGCAGCTCATCTATGTCTCTTTTCATGTAGTCCAGGGAGGTACATCTCAGGTCATTCACACCACCATGGACAATGACTGCATCATATTTGTACTTGCTTTGGGGTGACCTGCGTACTTGTGTTATGTGGTGTATTGTAGCAGCCTACAGGCAGCTTACTGTACCCTTTCCCTTGTTCAGTCTGGTGAGCGGGACAGCAGTGTGTCTGACTATGGAGTCACCTATTGCAACTTTATCAGGCATGTTGATTCTCCTTCTGGCCTGTGACTGCTTGGCACACCAGCTTTGTGTACTATGTGTTGCATGTGCTATGTTTGGAGGTAGTGGTTGCTTGGGTGTCTGCTTTGGAGGCCTCTGTTGATGTGGTGTGTTTGTAATTAGAGCCTCCAGGAATGTTTTTCTGTGTTTATGTCTTTGGTTTGCAGTTGTGATAGGTCTATGTGAGACTGGGTTTGTGGCGTGTGTGGTTACCTTCTCCTCCTGACTAGTTTTGACAGTACTGAGTTGAGAGAGCTCAGCCTCCAGTTTGGATAAATGGTTGCATCTCTCACATATATTTGTATTTATTGGGGGGAGGAGAGGGTTGTCTGTGTACATGGGGCAGGTGTAACATTGCCTCAAGATTCACAGATTCAACTTGTTGTAGCTGGCCTTAGTGGATTATATGAGTGGACATATTTTATTGCCATAATAGTGATCAAAGATTACTTCCCTTTTTAGGTTTGCTCTATCATGTAGTAGCTTCCTCATTCTCTTGCATGGTTTGGTAATGGCTGGGGTCCACCATGCCAGATGCCTGCGTGTATGGCATTGTGTCTTGGTTTTATTTGGGATTGCATAATCCATGCATTCCTGGCAGTGTTCATGGAATGCCTGTATAATGGGTTCTGAGGTGTGGCCCATATTTTGCAAATGCACAGGGCCTTTAATGGATTCCACATCAGTTTGGAGGAGTGCAACATTTGCTTTACACATGTTTTTCACTGTGGTTTTCTGGCCAGGGACTGTGGTCAGGATGTGTATATCCAGTGTGATTACTCTATCGTCTGATCTTACCAGTGAGGGATACACTTCTCATCTTGCCATCCAGTACCCATGTTGCTGATTATCACATCCAGTATGCTTACCCCTCTTGTGGGAGTGGTACGTTGTTCCTGAGCATTTTGGTTTATAGATTCTAGGAACCTTTGTCCTAGGGTGTTGGAGCTAGAATAATGCTCCCAGTCTATGTTTGGGTATTTTCAGTCACCCAGTATAATGTAGTTTGGAGAGGTTGATATATTCATGTATTCCAACATAGGCCAAGTGCAGTTCCTGGTGTTAGGACGGTAGTCTGTAGCAGGCTATAAACTGGGAGGCAGTTTTAGCCACTGTTACTTTACCATGGCTAGTCTATGCTGCTTCTTGTTGTGGTATCAACATGGGGGTGTGGTTATCCTTGACAATTATTGCTAGTCACCCTCCTTTTGTAGCTTGTTCCATGTTTTGGGGCTGTACAGCACAGTATGAGGTGTAACCTGGTAGTGTTAGGGTGCTGTTGTGAGCCTTGACCCAGTTTTCTGTTACAGAACAGATATCAACATTTTCCATGCTGGGGGAGTTTAGACTGCATGCATCTTGCTGTTTAGACTTCTGGCATTGGGTAGCATTACATCTAGGTTCTTATCCCTTGTGATACCTATGGAGGTGGGTTTGTGTTTTGAGCCTTACCTATTCAAGGCACACTGGGGGTAACAACAGCCTTTGCTAGTATCAATAAGGCCAGGACTGATAGGTGCACGCCACCCCTAGCAGGTGGAGTATCATGTCATGCTCAGCATGTCATCCCAGGCTGGCACACATTGGATCCCCTTTGACTAACAGCAATACCTCAGCCAATTATTGCAATTGATCATCTCATCTTCATATTGTGGCATCATGCTTGGTGAGGGTAGGATGTTAGTCAGGGTCATCAAGTTTGCATATACTACATGGTGTTACATTGCTTAACACATGGCAATCATGCCTCAGGTGGTGCTGCAGGGCTGCCTATGTTGGATGCACATACTACACTCCCTGTACATGTTTGAAAGCAGGTTGTGTCAACTTAGGCATCCCTTTTACTATATGTGTGAGTCGGAGAGAGGTATCATTTCCAGGGTCCCTACTGAGCCAATGTATGTGCTATGCATTGCCGCTTTGCCAAGGCCAAGGCATACATGCCTCCTTCTGCCTACTGGGACAGGCTCAGGTTGTTCCTCCTCCGAGTCACACAATGCCTGTGATTGACTTGGCAATGGTGGGGGGCTGTTTGGCCCAGCCCTATGGTGATCCTGCTGCAGCTGTTTTCGCAGAATCATATTATGTAGCATAGCACATACCATGAATATTTGGGTACATGTAGTTGGTGAGTACTGCAAGGCTCCACCAGATGTATCCAGGCACTGGAACCGTGACTTGAGTGGCCCAACCACATGCTCGATTACATTTCGTGTTTGTGCGTGTGCCTCATTATGGCGTTCTTGTTCAGGTGTGTGTGCATTTCTGATGGGTGTCATCAGCCACGGCTCCAGTGCATATCCAGCATCCCCTACTAAGTGACCATGTGGGATGTCACCACTGGCAAATGTCTGGTACAGCTGCGTCAGATGCCAGATATGGGAATCATGGTAGCTTCCAGGGCAGCCAGCACACACATTCATTATTATGCCCTGGGCATCACACATGACCTGGCAGTTGATGGAGGGGAAGCCCTTGCGGTTAATGTAGGCCCGACCCCACTCACCAGCTGGTGATATGATGTGTATGTGCGTGCAGTCTATTGCACCCACTACCTCAGGGTAGTTCCGCTATTTGATGGAAGAGACGCATATTGCTGGCCAATACCTCACGGGCATTGGGGAAATATACATGATCACCGACATGTGCTGACATGGCATCCAGGAACTGGTGCAGTACCCTGGAGGCTGATGCCTGTGATATCCCCATCATATCACCAGTTGGTCTCTGGAAGGTACCTGTTGCTAGTATTCTTAGGCCAACACATACCTTAGTTTCCACTGGGATGGGTTCCCCTCTGTTGGTTCTGTGTGTGAGGCGTGGCCTGCACAGCTCAACAATTTGCTGCAGGAGGTCTCTGTCCACTCTATAGCGCTCCACTATCTCCAGCTCATGTAACTCCTGGTAGGTGACCCTGGGCCTGTACACTCTTCTCTGTCTCCTCACTGTGGGTTGTCTGGCAGCATTTGCATTGTCACCACCCTCAGCAAGTCGCCTATGTCTCCTTATGACAGCTATGGCAGCCCCTAGCATTTCTGCTCTGAGTGAAGCTTTTTCAGTTTTCACTTCTAATAGCTTACTCCTGTCTTGCAGTGTCTCTTGAGAGAAACATCCTGCACTGCTGTTTGCAGAGTTTTAAGTGCTGGGCTAGGTTAGTATTCTGCCTGTGTAATTGCCTGCTTCTAATTGTTTTCACCTGCTAGCTCCAGCAGTCTTCCCTGCTAGCTTCCTACTATTTCTGTTGCTTCCTTTTTCCTTTCTGTTTCCTCAGGGAGGAGCAATGCGCATACCAGCAGAAACACGCTCACAGTGGTTTACACGTGCACACACATGCTTACACAGTTTAGAATCTACTCATTTGGGTTAAAACGCACGCACACCAGTGCAAACAGTCTTACAAGTCTGCCAACAGGCTCCCACATGCTCAGTCTGCTTTACACGCGTGCACACTGCCCTACTCGCACCTCCTGGCACACACACATGTGCATGCACGCCCAGCAAGAAATTTGGCGTTGGCTACAGTGTACACCTTCCATTTCTTGACTTTCCCATGCTTATCTTGTGGCACTCCTCTTTCCATGATATGTGTCTGACATCTGTCACGTAACACTGTTCTCCAATGAACTGCATTTCCTTCTGCCATTCCCCCCTGTGATGTCACCTATCTCCTACTCTGTTCCTCCCCCTTATGTAACTTTTACACTACTCGGAATGTGCTCATTTGCTATGTGACAGTGGGATTCAGTATCCTAACACTCATTTACATAAGATTGCCTACTAATGCTTAGTTACATGTCTTAGACTCAGCTTCCCCCCTTAGCAACCACTAAACGGTGGCCATGTTGTTTTTGTTCTGCTGATCCCTGCATTGTAAATCCATGTATTGCATAGAACCCACATTTGTGGGTTTATAACCTT
Source organism: Protopterus annectens (assembly GCF_019279795.1). Taxonomy (NCBI): domain Eukaryota; kingdom Metazoa; phylum Chordata; order Ceratodontiformes; family Protopteridae; genus Protopterus; species Protopterus annectens. The sequence continues at coordinate 278,281,306 of NC_056744.1, forward strand.
AATTTTTATGTTTTATATAGTGCAGCCCATTTGTGCTGGGCTGCGCTGCATAAAAATTACTTTTTTATCATATTTGCATCGGGGTACCTTGCCAATGGCCACATATTTGGCCATTGCCATGCTGCCTGACACATATGCACCCTTTATTTGGAGCTGACATGGCTCCATTGTGTTATTTGCAGAAATGTACTCAGTTGTCAACTGAGTACATTTCTGCAGCTAACACGACTCTTACACAGGCTGGTTTCAGCTTCGTGGATCACTAATCTACCTCATTTGCATGCCTTTCGGCTGCAAGTGAGGTGATTAGCATATCCACACCCAGTCCGTGTAAGAGACATTTTAGCTGGTCTCTTACATGGAATTTCGGGCTGTTCCTGGATCGCGAGGGCTGCATGGAGTCTTACACTACTCTTAGACTCCGTGCAAGCCTTCGTGAATCCTGCCCATAGCTATAGATATAGATAGATATAGCTATAGATATAGATAGGTGTAGCTATAGATATAGATATATATAGATATAGATATAGATATAGATATAGATATAGATATAGATATAGATATAAAAATACACGTGTGTATGTGCATGGATCTATGTTTGTATGGATTAACTTCAGACAGTACTTGTTTTCTTGTTTTCTGTTTCTCAAATGTATTTGGTTGTGAATTGCTTGAACTATTGATAAAGTTTCTGAGTTGTGCTATAATCAGCTGTTGTATAGCACTGTAATGTGTGATTCACTAGGGTTGTGGTTGTGCAACCATTGGTTTAGTATACACAAGTAATAGAAGTATGACAGACAAAGCATCCTATGACATTGTAGGGGATAGATGTGGGGTCAGACGTTAATTCTTAAAATTAATTTTTTTCTTTTTTGGATGTTCTGTATATATGTCTGTATGTCTGGGTGGTGAATGTTTACATTTTTAAGTCGTGTTCTATGTTTATGATGGAAATGAGTGCTTGTTTGGTTCAATTCTATTTTTTTTTAATTCAGTGGCTTGTTTTGTGATATTTTAACTTATGGATTTGCATGATTTTCATTGTGTTGTGTTTGCTTTTGTTAGTTTTACTATTTGTTTTTGTCAAACAAATGTCATAAATATACATACATGGATGCAAGGTGAGCTATCAAGAAATGTGTTGACAGTCTTTCTTCATTTCATGGCAAATATTATAGGTTCATAGGTAGGTACTAGGCTATTGGCCCTAGGGCCTATATAAGCCTAGCCAAAATGTACCCTGGCTTTTGCCACCCAAGAAAATTATTTTTATGTGCCCCTGTCGAGCAGAGCCACAGAAGTGATTCCTGGGGTGAATTTCCTATTTCCCATCCAAGCATCAAAATTTATCTTGAAGAGTGCTAATGAGGAGCTTTGTTTGATACAGATAGAGTGTTCCAGAGTATGGAACGCATCTGGGACAGGAATCTATCCCTCCAGCATGTTCTGTTTATTGTGGTGACAAGGTTTATGTCCCCAGAGTATGCAGCTTGGAGGGACTGGGATTTCTTTAAGTGGAGCATGTACCAAAAGCTCTGGGTTTGACAGCTTTGTATATTAGGCAGAGACAGCCTCTGAGTAGGTGATATGCAACAGAGTAAATCTGGAGTTTTTTGAGACGGTCTGCATAGGGCATCTGTTTGAGGCCGGTAATCCTCTTTCTGAGGTATATCTGTGGCCTTTCCAGTTGTTGTAGATTTATTTATTTGCAGTTTGTTTACCAGGATAGTCCAATGGGCCACAAGGAACTCATTTTCAATGGAGACCTAGGAAGAAAAGCTCCAGTAATTACAAGTATAATAAGTTTCAGAATTACAAGATTACAGGATAACAATTATTACAAATTTTACAAAACAGTTAATCAGACCTTAGGAAGAGAAACATGGTAATAACAGTTACAATAAATTAGCCTGTGAAAAATTCCATCATATACAAATTAAGGTAGTAAAAAAAATACAAATTCCTTCTGGTAATTATGGGCTAAAGGAGGTTATTAGTAGATATGATTGGGTAAAGAGAGAATTATAGCAGGATGTTCTGTAGGAAGAGAGCTATTAGTAGATATGTTAGGTAGAGAGAGAATTATAATAGGATGTTATGTAGGAAGAGAGCTATTAGTAGATATGTTAGGTAGAGAGAGAATTATAGTAGGATGTTATGTAGGAAGAGAGCTATTAGTAGATATGTTAGGTAGAAAGAGAATTATAGTAGGATGTTATGTAGGAAGAGAGCTATTAGTAGATATGTTAGGTAGAGAGAGAATTATAGTAGGATGTTATGTAGGAAGAGAGCTATTAGTAGATATGTTAGGTAGAGAGAGAATTATAGTAGGATCTTATGTAGGATGAAAGCAAGAGCATTCCCATTGTGAGGTTAGCTGTGAGTGAAGTAAAGTATTAAAGATAGAGAGACTGTTAGTGGTACGGATAAGAGGCGGGAGATAATTCCAGTGACGTGCTAAGCAGAAGGATAGAAGATGTTTGCCTGGAGGGCGGGCAGGTTTATGTAGCTCTGATAGATTTTGGAAGTTAGATCGAAGGCATCTGTTTGGACGATGCATTTGAAAGGTAGAGGCAAGGGAGGGACAGAGAGAGGGGCAAAAAATAATTTTGTGTGCCTTGATAAGTTGGATATAAGTAAGATAATTGGGGAGTTCAAGCCACTTCAGGGAGATGCAGTGATGGGTATTGGATCTGTGGGTAGTTGCAAATTTTGAGATTTTATAGTAACAGGAGGAGAGTTTAGTTTTGAGGGAGGATTGCAGATTGGTAAGGATAGAGGCACCATAGAGGAGGAAAGGGACAAGGTATGTATTAGCAAGAACAAGTCTGGTGGTGGGAGAGATGAAACGGTTGTGGCAGTAAAGCATACTGAGTTTCTTGTGAGTTTTTTTAATATTCACCTGAATATGGCTATTAAACTTTAGTTGGCCATCAATGATGATTCCAGTGGAGACTGTTTCAAGAGGAGTGTTATTTTGGCTGATGATAGAGAAAGATTTTTTGTCTAGGTTAATGCTTTTAGAGGGGAGGGGATATCATTAGTTTAGTCTTGGATGTGTTTAGAGCTAGGTGGTTATCTAGCATCTATTATTCTGTAGAGGAAAAGGCATCTTGGGTTAATTTTGCTAAGAAAGAGGTGGAGGTGCAAAACAGATTATTATCGAGTCATCTGCATATTGCATGAGGTTGGCATTAGTGATGGCATGGTGAAAGTCATTAATGAAGACACTGAATTGTAAGAGCCCTAGAATTAAGCCTTGAGGCACACCTGTGGGAGTGTTTAGGAATGGTGAAGTAGCTTTTTTTCCACTTAACTGCTTGTTGCCTATTTGATAGTGTGTGGTTGCTATGTATGTTTATTTAGCCCTGTGCCAGGTTTGTGAAAGATATTATGTGGGGAAAACTAAAAATGATTTCAGGACACGCATCTACCAGCACACTTATGATATAGAGAGAGGTAACAATAAAACTGCTTTGGCAAAACACCTCATTCAGTTTCCTGAACACAATTTTAAATTTCATGTACTTGAACATGTAGTTTTGGATGAGAGAGGGGGACCCAGTGACACCTTTTTAGAGTATAAAGAATTGTTGTGGCAATTGAGGGTCAATGTGGTGAACTCCCCAGGTATAAATGAAGTTATATCATTAGTTAGTTTCTTAAAACTCAAATCAGAGTTGTATTTTTAAATTTATGTTAGATATTTTAGGGTTACTTTATCATAGTTTTATTATATATTTAGGATATAATAGATGTTTTTTATATATATGAATATATGTGTGTTTCACAATAGAAGCATAGGAAGTTGTGTTACATGATATACTGTTTCACATGTGTATATTTCTATTATGAGTATTGGCACTTTAAAAACTAATGGCAACTCTTCTAATTAATTAATTAAGGTTGGGGTGGGGTTTTATATATATATATATATATATATATATATATATATATATATATATATATATATATATACACGAGTCTTTTTTTACTGCATTTATTCTGAAGAAGTCATAGTTCACAACTGAAGAAAGCGCTAAATAAATTGTTGATTCCACCATGTGGTGGTCCTGTGTCTTTGTGTATTTTTGGTTCTTGGAGTTTATCTTTGTAAATTTCTATATTGTTTGGAATACTTATGGGACTGCATTGTATAATCACATAATGTCTTCCATCCTTGTCAGTTTCTATATTGTTTGTAATTCATATAAGTGGAGCTTTTTTCCCCAGGCCTCCACTGAAAAAGGATCTATGTCCAGTGGGACTTTCCCAGTAAACAAATGTGAAATAAATAACTAAAATAATAAATATCTGTCTCCTCGGCATATTTTGTTTATGTCACAAGCAAGGATGAGGACCCTGGAGCAAATTATTGATGTGCCATTTGAACTGAAGATGTACGTCATTTTCACAAGGGTAGGGTCTGAGACTGCTCTACAGAGTATCCATGGGTCACCTGACAGCAGTCTGCATGATACAGAGTACAGTGGCAGGTATGTCAGTCTTTCTATGTATGTCATGTTTGGAGGTCTGGGAGTCTCCAGGCACAACTCTATGTTCCCTCCAATTTTTGCAGGTGTCTGGTGGGGTACAGACAGACATGGGCATTATACTCCATTATTGGTGTGAAAAGGGTAAAGTACAGCAGAGGTATGACTACCCTGGTTTTAGATGTGATGCCCATATGTATGATTTATGCAATGCAGATTGTGAGTGTCACCATGTCAACACTATGGGGACATTTTGATGAAAGTGTAGATTGCTATCAACATGTGCTCCCGAATCTCACAGCACTGTGTTTGAGCTTAGGCGGGTACTATGTATATCATCATTAGCAGGGATACTTCATTGACAAAGGTGAGAAAGGGTCATTGTATGCTTAATTTTCAGTCTGTGAGTTTGCACCAGTCATCAGTCTGTGTCAACCCCTACTGTAATATGTTACCATCACTGGGGGACTCTATATGAATGTGTCCAGTTAACAATCATCTGCAAACTTGGTAAACCACAGGCCATCTACTGTTGGCTGTGCTTCAGGGAAGTATTTTGCAAACAGTTGAGGCCCCAGCACAGATCCTTGTGGTATTCCACTGGTGAGTGGTCTAGTTGTAGAGGTGCAGGCCTCAACTCTGAGAGTGTATGTTCTGTTGGCGAACCAGTTGGCTATCCATCTAGTACTGTATGGACTAATTTCCAGATCATAGATCTTCACTATGATACATGAATGGGGGATAGTGTCAAAGGCCTTGGATAACTCACATAGGCGGTATGTCCTGTTATCCCTCATCCATGTCTTTGGGGTCAGTATCCTATAAGTCCACAAGGGTCAATATGCAAGACCTACCCTTGACAAAAGCAAAATGGGTAGGGCCAAGTGTGTTGAAGGTCACCTATGTTCCTGCGGATATGGTCCATGCTTATTCCTGCACTAGCCTTGCAGATAAGGCTTTTCAGGCATATGGGGTAATAGTTGTAGTTTTGCATGTTTCCAGACTGATGTGCATTGCATAGCACACATTTTATATTACATTTTGTAGTATGGTTGATATATGTGTGGAAAATGTACTGAGGCCATAAAAAGGAAATGGACAGTAAACAAGAGTAATACAGCACAATATAGACATTTCCATAGTGTGGCGAGCAGTGGGTTTGCGCGACCATTAGTAAAGTACATACGAATGGGAGATACTCATGTCTGCGCACTGCTAAGCAATGCGGAAACACAAACTGCATTGTTAATGTTTGACAGCACTGAGTCTCTTGAATACACCTGTTACTTAACTGACTCTATTTTAGCATGTGTTAATTCAGTTAATGCAGTGATACATTCCTTTTGTGGCCAGATGGTACTGGGGTCAAATACAACTGTATCTAACACTTCTAACTACTTTTGTATTACTATTGCTGCAAGTTGGTGTGTGATGCACACCATGATTCAATAATGCATTAAAGAAAAGAAAAGAAAATAAAAGAGGAAGATAGGAGAGTGGTGAAATAGGGAGCAAGCAGGAGGAAAAACAAATGGAAACAATATAGGAATGCGGCAAAAGAGAAGTAGGAAAGAACCGTAGCTATCCATTCCTTCAACAGTAAAAACTGATAAAATATATGGAATATTAGCTAAATTTTGACTATCACATCCAGAGGGAAGAATTACCATAACACAATCATGTTGTATAGACAATTGGACCACATCAATTGTGTCAAGAAGATACGTGTGCAAAATGGAGAGTTATGCAAGGGACATTTTTTTTTTTTTTTTTGAGAGAGAGAGAGAGAGAGAGGTATATTGGGGAAGGAATGTAGGTATGTCTTGGACTGATAAGTTGGTTAGGTGTGGAAGCAATTACAGACAGGCAAGACAAACAAGACAAGAGACAGGGATGGTGATGGGCATAAGAAGTTGGTGAACACCATGGATCGGGTGAGGGTGGAGACATCTATGACCTATGTTCATCAACCTGGGTGACAGTGAGAATCGATTCCTCAGCAACAGGAGTGTCATTACTGACAAATCACTTCACCACTGGCTAGAGCACTTCACATCTCCTTCTCCTCCTCCTTATACTACATAAAATGAGGGAGAGCAGCATCTCCATCCGGCATAAGCATGCATCAACAGTGTGGAGCACAAACCTACTCACCATCACTGGCAACTTGGTGCTGGTGATAAACTCACCACCTCTGCCACTGCTCCCAGAGGGAGCCACTAGACTATCCTCCAGGGGAGGACTGCCTGTGAGGGCAGGTAGTGCAGGGGCAGCAGATGTGGTACTGCCAGGTTGGCTCCCAGATGTGGTGGACAAAAGTGCCATAGGGAGTGGAGTGGGGACAGGTGGATCCAGTGGGGGCAGACCTGCCCCACTGTACTGTGGAGCATTTTGTGATGTGGTACACATGGATGACATGGAAACATTTTGATGACACACAAAATAAAATAAAAAATATAAATATAAATAAATACATAAGTTATAATAAAAAAGAGAGCTAAGGGTTGGGGTGAGTGGAAAAAGAGAGATAAGATTAGTACCTTCATATATGACATACAATACATTAATACAATTATTTGACTCGGTTATATTAACATTTACTCTTACAACTACCATCCCTTAACAGATAACTTTTACTTTTAAGACTACCAGCTCCTGACAGATGTACATTATGCTACAGGTTATAGCAACTGCTTCTTTACATGTGCAAATATTGTATATGCGTGTTCCAATTATAGAGATTTAAGTTTATAGCAGGGCATGTTTGCCACTGGTGTAGAGCTTTCACTTTAAACCTTTAAGTTACACATAAGTCTGATGTTGTACTCTTGGTTTGTGCTACAGACTAATGCATGCATACTTGCTTTTACAGTTGAGATATGCATGCTCAATTTGATGAAACTCTACAAAACACCAAAAAAGCTATATTTACTTTTAATGCTACAATAACACTACTCTTCTGCTGCATACATACCACATGTCTTCCTCATCCTCCCCACTCTAGCCCCATGGGTCCTAACATTGCACTACTTTCCATGGCAGCTGTGGAAAAAAAACAGAACAGAATACATATGAATACCAGTCTTGTCTATATTTGGCTTTTAAATCTCTGAAGTAATCTCTAAGTGATACTTGTACAGGTGTGGGCTGCCTGCAGTCCTAAATTCCCCAGTCAAGTGGTAAAGGGTATCCTTGCTCTTCCTACAAGTCTTGCCTATATTCAGCTTTTAAGTTTTATAAGTACTCTATGCATTTTATACTTACTCATGTGTGGGATGTCCTCCATTCAAAACTCCATTATCCAAGCACTGAAGGTTCCCCTCTTCCTCCTCTGGAGGTCATTGTAGTGATGCCTACATTGGTCACCAGTGCATGGATACAGGTGGTACTGGTTACAGCCCAGGCCAAACTATAGCAAGACTAAGACTGGGACCAAGAATAGTCCCCCCTTCTGTAGCCTGGCACTGTGGTGTTTCACTAGGAGGCCACCAAAAATCTTGGACTTGTGGATACACCATCTCTGAGCCCTACATCTCACACCTTCTCCATGAATGCCTGTCATGTCTGCCATGGATCAAAAGCAATGGAGACTGATAATTTACCATCAATAAAATAAAAAGAGAACAAAGATACGTTCAACTGTTTTAACATAAATAATAAAATAAAGTGCAGTAAAGTTTTCGGGTTTCCCCTTCCTCAGTGCTATACTAACAAAACTAACCAGCTCATTTAAATAATAGTAATAATAAAATCATGTGACACAGACAACCAACAAGATGACAAGGTTAATAATTGGTATCACATAAAAATATGTACATACAAGTACAACATTCTTTTTATATACTAATAAAACGTTATTTAAATACATTAAAACTCATAAAAAAGTCAATGCACAGCATGTTGCTTTTTAACTAGGACAGGTTTTATACTCACTTTATTGTTAATGCCAGGGAAAATATCTGCCTGTAGTCTTACTATCTAAGAATATTCAGCATTCTCCAACAGGTTATTAATGTCCCCCCCACATATTCTTATGCATTACTTTAATGACCCTGAACTTGGAAGTTGAACAAGTCATATGAAAGAATTGGAATATTTTATTATCAATGCCAGAATTAAAACAAAATATTGCAGACAGACACTGCTTTGCCTATAAGAACGAAAGGAATCTTAGACAGAGGTTGTGTTTTAAAGATTTCAAATCAAATGAAAATAATGGCAAATATAATACCAGCAAGAAAGGTACTATCCCTTATCATAATTGTAGTTGTTGTGAGGATTTAGTCACTAATACTCAGTTTATTCATCCCAACACTGCATATGTATATCATTTTGACTGCTGTGCGAATTGTAATATAGCTTTTATAATATATTTGGCTACATGCATTAAATGTTCCTCATTTTATGTAGGTAAGAGTACTAGGAGAATAAAGGACTGTATTATACCTACTAAAGCATTGGCCAAACATATAGCTGAAAACAATAATGAACATAGATTCAAGTTCAGGGTCACTAAAGTAATTTATAAGAATATGCAGGGGGGTGACATTAATAACTTGTTGGAGAATGCTGAATATTCTTGGATAGTGAGACTACAGGCAGATATTTTCCCCTGGCATTAACAATAAAGTGAGTATAAAACCTGTCCTAGTTAAAAAGCAACAAAAAATAAGGCCAGGACAGTGATAAAGCAGAAACTGTAGCCAAATGCACAAATCCAATAAATACAACTCCAGACAAACACCAGATACTTTAATAAGACAACAAAGCTTTCGGATTACAAATCCTTCATCAGTGTTAGAATACCTATACTAAATTCTAAAACCTTAAATACTCAATTAAACAGTCACATGACAACAGCCAGCCTATAAACATAAAAATAATTACAATAGTCATTTAATTATTTTAAAATTGTTTATTTGTATAAAAATATATAAAATATATAAAAACTTCATAAAACCATTCCTCGTTTTCTTTCTTTCTGTTTTTTAACTAGTATTGGCTTAATAGTCAGTGCATTAGTCAGTCCTGGTTTCATATCAGCTCTCAGCCTAATTATCCAAGCATACTCTCTATTCTAGAACATTGTTTAAGTCCCCACCCCTAATCTGCTTATGTACTATGTCTATTACTCTGAATTTAAAGCTATGGGCGCTTCCATTTTCCATTACATGCTTACTTAAAGCATTACACTCCATTCTCCTACGTATATTTGACTTATGCTCTATAATGTGATCTTTAAGTTTCCTGCTGCTTTTACCAACATATAAACATGAGCACAGTGTACAGGTTGCCAGGTTCATAGGTTCATAGGTTCATAAGTAAGTACTAGACTATCTGCCCAAGGGCATTTATAAGCCTAGCCAGAATGTGTTGGCTTTCGCCACCCCCTTAGATTAGTTCCTTGTGCCACTGTCCAGCAGAGCTACTGCAGTGATCCCCGGGGTAAATTTTCTCTTTCCCATCCACCCATCAAGGTTTCTCTTGAAGAGTGTTAGTGAGGGGCTCTGCCTGATGTATATTGGAATCCTGTTCCAAAGCATGGGTAGTCTCTGGGATAGGAATCTATCCCTCCAGCATGTTCTATTTATCGTTGTGGTGAGGTTTATATCTCTAGAGCGTGTGGCTCTCCGGGATTTGTTTTTTTTTTAGGTGGAGCATGTCCATCAATTCTGGGTTGGACATGGCCTTGTATGTCAGGCAGAGATCCCCTTTGAGTAAGCGGTATGCAACCGAGTACAGCTGGAGTTTCTTGAGTCGGGCTGCATAGGGCATCTGTTTGAAGCCAGTAATCCTCTTAGTGAGGTTCTTTTGTGGTCTTTCCAGCTGTTGCAGGTGTCTTGTAAGGTACATCCCAAGTGGGGTGTTGTATTCTATGATGGGTCTAATGAGTGATGAGTAGAGAGGCACAATAACCTCTTTTGTTCTAGATGCAAACCCTTTTGTGATTAGGTGGGCCACATAGAACAATTTTCTAACCACCTTGGCAATATGATTATCAAAGGAGAGATTACTATCTACTTGGGTCCCCAGATCCCTTATTACATTTTCTGTATTCAGGGGACTACCACCTATGTGGTAGATTGCGGGTACTTTGTTTTTTCCAAAGGGGATGACTATGCACTTTTTGGCATTTAGCTTGAGGCCATGATTTTGACACCAGGTATCCATCTCAGTGAGACCCATCTGGAGGGTGTCTTTATCCATCAGAGAATCAATTATGGCCCCTAGTTTGCAGTCGTCTGCGAACTTGGTCAGCCATAGTCCTCCTGTGCTTGCCTGTACCTCTGAGAAGTATATACTGAACAGGAGGGGTCCTTGGACTGAGCCCTGGGGGATGTCACTTGTAACCGGTTTAGAGTAGGACGTAGAGCCTGCAACTCTCGCCATGTGTTTTCTATCCATGAGCCAGTTGGCAACCCATCTCGTGACATAGGTGTTTATGTTCAAGCTGTTGAGCTTGTCTATAATACTAGAATGGGGAATGGTGTTGAAAGCCTTTGCGAGGTCTAGGTAGGCTGTGTGGACCTCCTTTCCCTCGTCTAATTCCTTGGTAACCATCTCAAAGAAGGCCACCAGGTATAGGAGGCATGATCTGCCCTTAACAAAGCCAAACTGGCTGGGGTCCAAGGTTTGGAGGTTCGCAATGTCAAACAAAATTTTCTGTATTACATGTTGCCATACACTTAAATACAAAATTTTCTTTAGTTATTGTCATGTCCTAAAAGACCGATTATATATGGTATACCGAAACTGCACAAATCATTAACACCCCTCCAATGAGACCAATAGTATGCGGAAGTGGGTGAATTACAGAATCAATATCGGTGTACCTTCAGGAAAGTTTAAGTAAATATCTGCCTTTATGTAATAGTAATTTAAAAGATACCAATGATTTTTTACAGAAATTAAAGAACTGGCATATATCTGAAAGTAATGTAAACTTTATTTTTGCTACACTAAACGTAGATTCCCTCTTTATGGTTAAACCCAATGAATATGGGATAGAGGCAATGCGTAGTTTCCTAAATGAGGAAATGGACATACAAGCGGGAGAGATAGAGAGAATATATGCCATCTACTACATATAGTTTTGACAAAGAATGTGTTTCTATTTGACGAGGAACCATATTTACAGATAGCAGGTGTAGCCATGGGTACGGCAGTGGCTAACACCTATGCTAACTTAGTACTGCATCAGTGGGAGAAGAACATGATGTTTTGTGCAGGAAATGAGGGGAAAGAGAATATACTATATCATGGCAGATATGTAGATGATTGATTTTTGGTGTGGAAAGGTACTGAGGACACATTGAGAAGCTCTGTATGATATTTATAGAGTACTACATCCTTTTTACGGTTTAACATAGTCTGTTCACCAAAAAAGATATCCTTCTTGGATGTGACTATAGAAAGAAAGGGTGAAAATATTGAGACCAGTGTATATAAAAAAGAAGTACAAGTTAGTAGATACGTACATAAGAATAGTATGCATCCACCGCATATATTCAAAGGAATAGTAAAATCCCAAATGTTAAGGGTGAGTAGGCTGAATACTGAAGATGGGGTTTGCGAAGAACAATTAAATGACATGGCCACTGAGTTTTTAGAAAGGGGTTACTCATATAGAATGGTTAACCAATATGTAAAAGAAGCTTTAGAAGCTAGAAAAGTTAATAATATGGTGGCATTTAATATTAGGCAACAAGGTGCACCATTGAATATACATAAAGCAGAAGTCATAAGATATTTAACAACTTATAATTTAAAAACTGAGCAGGTAAACAAGGTAATAGAAAAGAATTGGGGCATTTTGATGGCTATGCCAGAAATATGCAAGATATTGGAAAATAGGCCTCTGTTTGCATACAAAAATGCTCAAAATCTGAAGCTTAAACTATGTTATAAGGATTTTCTAAAACAGAACAAGGGAAAGCAAAATAGTTTTAAAATAGGTACATACCCCTGCATAAATTGTACTTGTTGTGATGACATTTTTAAAAATGACACTACTTCATTTATTCATCAAATAACTAAAGAAAATTTGGTATTTAAATGTATGGCAACATGTAATACAGAAAATATTGTTTACCTGGCAACCTGTACACTGTGCTCATGTTTATATGTTGGTAAAAGCAGCAGGAAACTTAAAGATCACATTATAGAGCATAAGTCAAATATACGTAGGAGAATGGAGTGTAATGCTTTAAGTAAGCATGTAATGGAAAATGGAAGCGCCCATAGCTTTAAATTCAGAGTAATAGACATAGTACATAAGCAGATTAGGGGTGGGGACTTAAACAATGTTCTAGAATAGAGAGTATGCTTGGATAATTAGGCTGAGAGCTGATATGAAACCAGGACTGACTAATGCACTGACTATTAAGACAATACTAGTTAAAAAACAGAAAGAAATAAGATGAGGAATGGTTTTATGAAGTTTTTATATATTTTATATATTTTTATACATAGAAACAATTTTAAAATAATTAAATGACTATTGTAATTATTTTTATATTTATAGGCTGGCTGTTATTATGTGACTGTTTAATTGAGTATTTAAGGTTTTAGAATTTATTATAAGTATTCTAACACTGATAAAGGATTTGCAATCCAAAAGCTTTGTTGTCTTATTAAAGTATCTGGTGTTTGTCTGGAGTTGTATTTATTGGATTAGTTAAAAAGCAACATGCTTTGCATTGAATTTGTCATGAGTTTTAATGTATATAAATAATTTTTATTAGTATATAAAAAATAATTTTCTACTTGTATGTACATATTTTTATGTGATACCAATTGTTAACCTTGTCATCTTGTTGGTTGTCTGTGTCACATGATTTTATTATTACTATTATTTAAATGAGCTGGTTAGTTTTGTCAGTATAGCACTGAGGAAGGGGAAACCCGAAAACTTTACTGCACTTTATTTTATTATTTATGTTAAAACAGTTGAATGTATCTGTGCTCTGTTTTTATTTTGTTGTTCACTTGGACTTATTAAGCACTGCTTACTGCAGTGGCATTTTTTCATTTTCCTTGGTTTCCCATCAATTCCAGTTATTGCATTTACTGGGAGTGCACACAGTGTTTAAAAATGTTGGGCACCACTTACCATCACGCAGACATGATGCTCGGCAGTGAATACCCCCTCACCCCATGTTTGCAAGATGGTAAGCAGTGCATAACAGTAGTAAGCAGTGAAAAGTTACACAGGCAGTTATGTATGTATATTAGGCAAATGTGAAGGTCGTGCCAGTCCAGATAGCAGAAATATACTTACGGGAATATAGTAAACAGTACACCCACAATCATGCATCCGATAATAATGTGATAATACATATTATACCATGACCCCTCATTAATATTCCAAAACGTGCACGCTGATTGCCCAGCGTGCATGTTGTAAATCGACTTATACTAATGGAAAAAGGACCGGTCGCCCGGACTTTTTCCTTTAGTATAAGTCATTTTTAAAACACTGCCTCGCTATGTTAAAGGAGTTTAACATAGCGACACAGGTTTTAAAAAAGCAATGGAGATCTCCGTTGCTTTCTTTAAAGCTGTCTCGCTATGTTAAACTCCTTTAACATAGTGACACAGTGTGTAAAAAGCAACGGAGATCTTGCTTTCTCTGTTGCTTTTTTTTTTAAACCTGTCTCACTATGTTAAATGGGTTTAACATAGCGAGACAGCTTTAAAATAAGCAATGGAGATCTCAGTTGCTTATTTTAAAGCTGTCTCACTATGTCAAACCCATTTAACATAGCGAAACAGTAAAAAGCAATGGAGATCTTGCTTTCTCCATTGCTTTTGCCCACAGCTCTGATGTACTGCGTAGGCATACGCATGCGGCGCAGTAGATCAGAACTGCTGTGGAATACCAGACAGCTGCGGAAGGGCAGCAAGGAGGCATTATACAATGCCATTATTTAAGAAAAGTAATTATTTTTTTTCTTAAATAATGTCATTGTATAATAGCAGTAACCCACTTCTGGGTATGGGTAATGCTAGATTTACCCATGGTTGGCTTTGTTTGGTCCCTCGAGCTTCTCCCTCGGGACCAAACCACGCCAACCGTGGGTAAATCCAGCATTACCCACACCCAGGCGTGGGTTATTGCTATAATGGGAACTGGGACAAAAGTAAAAGTGTAAGGAATATGCTGTGCTCAAAACCAAGACCATGTCTATAGTAGTCCTACACTCACACATGTTGCCACAAAATGGTTGAGAAAACACTTGTCTCTGTTGCAATTCACTGCTTTCAGGGCCTTGTCTGCTTCCTGGTGAGTCCTGTTGTCTGGTTTGCACACTGCTGCTCTTTGCTCAAACCATATAAACACAGCCAAACCTGCCGTTCATTTTTCTCTATTTCCTGCAATCACTGCTTAAAAAGTAAGAGAGAGAGAGAGAGAAGCAAGAGAAATGGATTCTAATCCAGTACCATCTGTCCTCAGAAAGGAATAATCAGTGTATTAGTATGTGCTGCCACAGAGGCAGTTAAGAACAGGTGTGTTTCATAGACACAATATTAACTGTCAGACATTAGCAATCCAGCTTGTATTTTGTGTGCTGCTTAGCTATGCACAAACATGTGTATCTCGTATGTGTATACAGTTTGTCAACCACTGCACAAACCTGCTGCTTGCTGCACTATGGAAAACTACATATTAAGTATCACTACTGTTTATTGTTCATTTCTTGTGTATTACATAACATTACATGTGGAAACATTACAAAATGAAGGCCCTGTCTCACACTATATCATATATTTACAATACAGACAGGTGTTGCCCCTCCAAAAGCACTGTAACTTTGGTGTCTCAGTACTTTTTCCACAGATTTATCACATACACTCCAGAAAGTAATATCAAATGTTGTGTTATATACAATGCACATCAATCTGCTAACATGCAGAACTACAACTATTGACCCATAATCCTAACAAAGCTTATCTGCAAAGCTATGGAAGGGATCAGCATGCACCTTATCCACGGCAACCTAGGTGACCTTCATCACACTTGATTCAATCCATGTCATGTTTATCAAGGATATATCTTGCCTATTGAACCTTGTGGACTTCTTTGATACTGACCACAAAGACCTGGATGACAGATAACAGGGCATACCACCTATGTTCAGCTATACAAGGCCTTTGTCAATATCCCCCATCCATTTCTCATAGTGACAATGTCCCATCTGGGAATTAAGCCATACAGTAATAGCTGGATAGCCAAATGGTTCACCAACAGAACACACACTCTCAGATTTGGGAACTGTACCCTCCTCCTCCCACTAGCCACTTACGAATGGAATACCCAAAGGATCTGTGCTGGGCTCTCAGCTGTGTGGAAACTACTTCCCTGAAGCACAGGCAGTGGTAGATTGCCTGTGGTTTACTATGCTCGCAGATGACTGTTAATTGGATGCACTCATATATAGATTCCCCCAATGATGGTAACATATTACAGAAGGGGCTGACAGAGACAAATGATTGGTGCTAAACTCACAGACAGAACCTTACAACAAACAATGCTTCATTGTCCCCTTTGGCACTGTAGCACCCCTGCTAATTATGATATACACAGCACCCCTCTCACATCAAACACAATGTTGTGACAATTGTGAACACATGTTCATAGCAATCTACACTTTATTCGCTATGTGTCCATAGTGGTGAGATATGCATTCTGCATTGTGCATCTCATACATATGGAAATCGCATCCAAGAACAGGGAGGCCATAGCTCTGTTGTACTCCACCCTTATAAGACCACTAATTGAGTACAAGACTCCCATCTGTCTGTACCTCACCAGACAACTGCAGCAACTGGAGAAAAAATAAAGGTTTATGACTGGGAGAATACAGGTCCTCCAAACATTACATACATGGAATGACTAAAACACCTGTCAATGTACTCAGTATTGTGCAAGCTGCTGAGAGGTGACCTATGGCTGACCTACAAGTCTCAGATCCTACCTTACTGGAAATGCTGGACATCTGCAAATCAAATGGAACAAGAGTAATTTGTCGCAGGTTTCTCAACCTAGCCTGTGACATAAACAGAACATGCTGAGGAGACAGATATATCCCACAGCTGCTCACACTCCCCTGTAATAGGCTTCCACTGTGTGTGAAGCGGTGCTCCTCAATGACCCTGTTCAAGCGCACCTTCACTACTGGTTGAGTGATTGTAAAGTCACCTCTGGGGTGGCACCTATGTCCCTCATAGACAGGCCCCGTTGTTGTTGCTGACAAAATTGCTCTGCTAACAACAATTTATTCATTTATTTGTTTATTTATTTCATTTTGATGACCGGGAGGGTCCACTGAGCTCAGGAGCCCATTTTCAGTGGAGGCCCGGGGAGAAAAGCTCCAACATTGCATAGTAAACATTACATTTTTAGATTAAAGTTACAATTCAGAATGCAAATATAAAAGATAAGCAAAATACAGTAATTATAGATGGTGTAGATACATTATAAAATCAAAGACAAGAATGGGTAATTTGGTAAAGCTCCACATTACATAGTAGACATTAAATGTTCAGATTAAAGTTAGCATTCAAGATTCAGACATGAACTGATACATTGGTAAAGTACCACATTACACAGTAAACATTAAATATTCAGATTGAAGTACCCTTCAAGATGCAGATAGGGAAAGGAGAACATGGAGAGCAAACTATATACAATATATACAAAATGTACATGAGATAAAGTGAAGGAGTGAGTCATTTCTAGAGGAATTAAGTAGTAGGCAAAGGGGAAGTAGGGAAAACATGATTTAGAATGAAGAAAGAAGAAGGCTATGTGGGTAAGGTGCAATTGCAAATCCAGTTAGAGAAATAATAGGAATGAAGATGTGATTTGAAGTTGTCAATGTTTTCAATGGTTCGTAGAGAATGAGGGAGAGAGTTCCATTTTTTAGCTAGGGAGAAGGACAGGAGGTGCCATCCAGCAGGTCGAATTGGTTTGTAATCTGTGATAAGGTTTAGGTGGAAGATCTAAATGGCCTGTTAGGGGTGTATGGTTGTAGGATGCTGAAAAGAGCAGGGCATATAGTAGGGTTAAATAATAGCTTATAGTAGTGAGTTGGAGGTAGTCGAGATGGTTAAGAAATTCTAGCAAGTTAAGTAAGTGAAGAGCAGAGAAATGGTGGGAGGAGTATTTGGCTTTTATGGCAAATTTGGAGATTTTATTGTAACAACTTTCCATCTTGGAGGAGATGGAGGCAGATAGGTTAGTTAGAATACGTTCACCATACAATAGAGAAGGGAGACGGTAGGTAGTGGCAAGGGTTTGTCTAGTAGAAGGAATAAGATAGTGACTGTTTCTGTATAGTAGGCTGATTTTTTATGTGTTTTCTTGATGTTAAGTTGAATATGCGTGTCAAATTTTAGGTGTTCATCTATGTTGACCCCAAGTAGTTTGGCATAGGGAACGATTTCTATAGTAGAATTGTTGTGATTTCTAATTTGAAAAGAATTTTTATCAAGTGGAGAGGATTGTGAAGGAGTGAAGGGTAGTATTTTGGATTTGTTAGCGTTTAGAGATAGATGGTTTTGCAACATCCAATTCTTAGTGTCAGAGAAGGCGGTTTGTGTGAATGATTGAAGTTCTGGGAGGTTGGTGGCACAGCAGATTAAAGTAGAGTCATCAGCATATTGTACTATTTTAGTATTTGGGATGGCCAAGTGGAATAATTGACACAGATGTTAAACAGCATTGGGCCAAGAATAGAGCTTTGGGGAACTCCAGTAGGAGTGGGAAGGAAGTCTGAGGTGCCTCTCTTCCATTTTACAGCTTGAGATCTATCAGATAGGTAATTTGAAAACCAGGATAGGGAATTGTGAGAAAGGTTTAGATTAGCAAGGTGGTTGATGGGTATGGGCGATAGTGTCAAAGGCCTTGGAGAAGTCTAATAACACTGTAGAGACAATTTTTCCAGAGTCGCTCATGTGGTTGACTATATCTAAGAATGGGAGAAGAGCAGTAATAGTGCTGTGGCCAGGGCGGAAGCCATGTTGGGTTTGAGTGATTAGATGGTTTGTGGTTAGGAAGGACATTAGTTGAGTGTGAACACATTTTTCCAATATTTTTGATATTGGGGAGAGGATGGCTATGGGGCGAAAGTTAGAGGCATTATTATATTTACTGCCTTTGTGGAGGAGATGTATAAAGGCAGCATGCTAACGCTTGGAGACATATGATTCTTTTATGGATCTGTTGATTAAGATACTAATGGGGAGGGAGATGCCATCTGTAGTAATTTTTAAAAATTTTGAAGGAATATTATCTGGGCATTGGAGCATGGTTTTAGCTTGCTGAGGAGTTTCTTTATGCAGGAGGTAGAAATAGGTTTAAGTTCAAAGGTGGGGGGGTTGGGTTGAGAGGCTGGGGTAGAGTGACTAAATTGTGTGAGTAGGGTTTTTGTGAAGTACTTAGTTAGTTCAGCTATAGAGTTCACAATGAAGGAGTTAAAAAGAGTGGCAATTTCTGGATCAGTCTTAGTAGTATCAGGGCAGGGGTTGTTTTTGGTGCCTAGGTGAAGGAGTGAATTGATAGAGTTCCAGAACTGTTTGGGGTTTTTGGAATGGTTAGTTTGGAGTTTCAGATAGTGGGATTGTTTATCCTTGATTATATGTCTTTTGGTGGGGTTGCGGAGTTGCTTATATTTAAGGAGGGCTTCAGGATGTTTATTGTGCTGAGAAAGTTTCCAGCATTTATCTCAATGTTGCATAAGTTTTTTGGTTTCCTTGGTTAGCCATGGTGCAGGGTTAGTTTTGACTCATATAGATCATGGAGGGGCCTGGGTATTAAGTATATTTAGGAAGGTGGAATTGAAATAATCAATGGCGTTATCAAGAGGGAGTGTTTTTAGAGTGTTCCAGTTAGTTTGTTTGATGGTGTTAGAGAAGATTGTAGGGTTGAAGTTTGTAAAGTTATGAGTATGTATATATTGGTGCTGGTAAGGGGAGGAATGGGTTGCTCAGAGGATAAATGCAGGCAGGTGGTCACTAATAGAGTCAGGAAGGATGCCGGAGTCTAATATGTTGTTAGGGTGGGTAGTTAGGATCCAGTCCAGAGTGGATCCTGGAGGATTGATTATGTTGGGTCTGGTGATGGAGTTAGTAAACTGAGTGAAGTTGAAGAGATTGACAGATATGGTGGGATTTTGCTTGTTAATTTTATTCCAGTCTAATTTAACGTCACCTAGAATGTAGGTCTCTAGGTTAATATTAGTTGAGGCCCATTGGAGGATTTCTTTTATAGTAGTAGTGTTCTTACCTGGGGCAATATAGAGGAATATGATGCAGATACTTTCGTGATTATTCATTTGTAGCACACCTATTACAAGTTCAGCATTGTTAAACTGAGGAATGGGATTTGGGTATGGAATAATGGGGAGTATGTTAAATAATATCAAGGCTACTCCTCCACCTCTTCTATTCAGGCAGTCATATCTAATGGCTTAGTAACCAGGGGGTAGAATTTCTGAGTCAGAGATGTATGGTTTTAACCAAGTCTCAGAGATGGCTACTATGTCAGGCTGGTTCTGTTTAAGCCAGGAATGGAAGTTAGTTGCTTTATTTTGTAAACTTTGGGCATTGAGAGTAACTAGCTTTTGAGGCTGGTAGTTTTGGTAGTTTTTGGAGGGACGGGGTTGTCAGTGGTACTAGGTCCAGGGTTAGGGTGTATATCACATGCTAGAATTAGGTGGCTGAAGAAAGAAGGTAGTAGGTGATTTTGTTTTCCTTTAGAGTGTTGGGGATGATATGAAGGAGGTTTAGAGAAGTTGTGTTTTGTTAAGGTGGGTAAGATCTTTGGTTTGAAATAATAGAGGTGATTGGGCTGGACTAATGAGTCTGAGATAGTATGGAAGTGAGGTATTGTGAGGGTGAGATGGGGTTGGGAGAGGTGCAGTGGGACATGAGAGAAGAGGGGAGAGGAGTGGAGGAATAGAAGGTAGCATGGTATAGTAGAATTAGAGTTAAGGTGGTAGAGGGGTTGAGAAGTTTAAGTAGTAATGGAGATTTCATAGTGAGGTGGTGTAGGTTTATAAGATAGTGTAGGGAGGGAGGTATAATGTAGGAGAGGTATAAGATACAGAATGAGGAAGGGGAGAGGAGCAGAGTATAGTGAATGGTGTAAGGGGAGTGGCTTTTAATTGAGGGGAGGGGGTGAGAAGAGGAGGGGCAGAGAGAGGAGGACTGTGAGTGGAGTGGAAGAAGAGGGGAGGAGACTACTGGATGTAATAAATGTATGACTAGTGGGGGTGGGTGAAATTTGGGGGTAGGGTAGGGGAGTGGAGTGAGCCTGCAGGGTGAATGAAGTGGGTAGAGCCAAAGGGAGTGAATAGTTATATAAAAAAAAAAGAATCTGTATCCAAAGTGACTCAAGCTGAGCCGTAGGTGTTGTACTGAAGGATTTTCCTTAAAACGTCAAGAGAAAAGATTTGTGGGCAGGAGACAGTGTTTATTGTGTGAGCTGGACAAAAGAAAAACTAGGGAAGGAGAACAGAAAGGTACTCGCTAAAAATTAATCACGATATTGTATTAGCAAGTTGGGGAAGCAAGTACTTGTAAAAAAGCATATACCAGGTGTGTGCTGCCACCTAGTGTATAAATAGCAACAGGAAAGGATTTTTCTTGGATGGTAACCTGGTTAAGCAAAAGGAGACAAGAGTTTAATCTGTAGGGGCTGGAGGTGCAAGCGGGTGGCGGGTGGCTGCTATCACGCAGAAGGCGAGGTCTATGATTCAGAATTTAATGAGCAAAGAGAAAACTAGCAGATTACTTAGAGTTAGGCTACATACATAGTGTTTTCTGTAGGATAAAGGGATAACCGCACTGAAGGACTTGTTGAGCTGTAAAGGCATCTTCACAATATAGCTGGAGGAGGAGTTCTTGTAACTGTAGTAGTGATTCTTTATTTACTTTCCTTTGCAATTAAAAGAGGGCATTCCTGAGGTAAAAGGTGAAGGGCTCATTGAGCGAACAACCATCTAAATATGCTTAATAAGGGTACTTGTATTTTTACACAGCTAGGCTTCTATTGCCTCATGTATACTAATAACCATGTACTCTTAAAACTTACAAATACAGTATGTGAGAGATGCAAGTACACAATGAATCCAGAATAAATGCTCTCTCTTTCAGGTAACAACAACCAGATATCAAACAGCTTGTCAGCACACACACTTCACCTCCTCAACAAACCAAGTGAGCAACATAAAGATACATATGCAGAGGTATCATTAGAAGCTTAACAAAAGAGCAGAGATGTTACAAATACAAACCTTCTTCACACATTATAGTCTCAGTGGAACACACTACATATAAAATCAAACATATCAATGTCTCACCCATTAAGCCCTTAAGGCAAAATACCTCAAAACCAATGTCTTGGTCATAAGCGAATCCATAGTGAGACACATAAATGTGTCCCTCACTGGGTAGCACAAGGAGAAAGTCACTGTCAGCTGCCCATCAGGTGCCAGGATCTACAAGTCACACACTCACTCAAGTCTCTCAACAACAAGCACAGTTACATCTCTGTCGTACTCATGTTGGAGCAAATGACTTCAGACATACCTCAAAGGACTATATGAAGAGAGATAGGACTGAGTTCTCAGATAATGTGTCCCAGACAGGTATGTCCATAGCCCTAAGCAGCATTCTACCCTCACCCAGGAAGATGCCTCAATACAAACAAAATAATTATTGGACTTCAACAATTGTCTTAGCTACTGGTGTCAAGCCAGGGGGATCCAGTATTTGTCAGCCTGGGATGATATGGTCAACATAAACAATATGAGTACTTCAACATGACATCTTACATTTCAAAAAAGATGTAGTACTACCTGAATAATTAACATAATCATTTAACATATCCTCAGTCCCATTCCAAATTAATAAAAATAGTCATCCACAAAGTGCTTATACCAAAGTACATTGTTATAAGAGGTGACAGTTGTATCATAAACAAACTGGTTTTCCCATTCATAGTACTACATCTTTTTTTGAAATTTAAGATGTCATGTTCAAGTACTCATATTGTTTATTTAGATGCTAACATTAGTAAGGAGGGATACATTTTGAATACAATTGTTCATAGGAAAGAT
Source organism: Protopterus annectens (assembly GCF_019279795.1). Taxonomy (NCBI): domain Eukaryota; kingdom Metazoa; phylum Chordata; order Ceratodontiformes; family Protopteridae; genus Protopterus; species Protopterus annectens. The sequence continues at coordinate 278,303,927 of NC_056744.1, forward strand.
GTACATGTAAATAGATATGTACATCAAATGAGCATGCATGCCCCCCATATTTTTAAAGGAATTGTTCGGAGTCAGTTCCTTAGGGTCAGCAGGTTGAATACTGATGACAGGAGGTGTCTTGAGCAGATGCAGGAATAGGAAATAGCTGATGAGTTTTTTGAAAAAGGATATAAAACAGGAATAATTAGTACTATAATGAATTATGTAATTGGCAGTTGGTATGACATAGCCACAGCATACTTGGGGGGGGGGGGGGGTCCAACAATCAGAACAGAGATATTAATATGCATGCAAATGTAATTTGATATACAACTACTTTTAACAGAAGAATCCACTCAGGTGAAGTATATCATAAGTAAGAATTGGACAATTATGACAATTCTACCTGTTGTACAATGTATATTGGGGTACCAACCAAGATTTGCATAAAGAAATTGTAAGAGTATTAAGAGAAGGTTATGTTATAAGGACTTCAGCCTAGGTGGTATGGTAAATAGACAATTACAGTCTAAAATGGGAATCCTACTGTGTTATATTTGCAGTTGTTGTAAGGATATTTTGACTGACAATACATTTATATACCCCACTATGAGAAAAACTTTTTTCTTTCAATGTTATGCTTCATGCAATACTATGCATGTGGTATATCTTGGCACCTGCGTTGCATACCATTCTTTTTATGTGCATAAATGTAGTTGCAAATTTTGGGAACAAATTGTTGAGCATAAATCTGAAATACATAGAACTATAATAGCAAATGCATTAAGTAAACATATATTAGAAATAGATATTGGGCATAGCTTTAGGGTTAGGATAATCTCTGTTATTAATAAATGAAATCAGGGTGGAAATATAGATAATGTATTGGATGCTGCTGAATATGGTTGGATTCTCAGATTGAAAGCTGATAGTAACCCGGGCTTAAATAGCGTCATTACTTTAAAACCTATTATAATGAAAAGACAAACTTATAATTAATAATGTAAATTGTTTAAGTGTTTTGTCTGCTATTAATGTTTTAATTGATTTTATTGGTTGGCTGTGGTCATATGATGTGTACCTTTTTGGTATATTAAGAATTTCTGTTATAATGTGATGTATTAGCACTGAAGAAGGTGTTATCCTGAAAGCTTTGCTTTTTCTATTTTTTGTCTTTTAATAAACTACCTGCCATTTGAAGATGGAAGATTTTTCCTTAAATTGTAAAATTACCCAGGGGGTTTCATCTATGTCACTGTAAGACAGGGACAACCAGTGCTGATCATGGATTTGCAAATATGGACTACATATCTTGTTCTATAAGTGAACAATGGTAAAACTTGTCTAGGCTTGAAAAGGCACAAGGGCTATTAGCCTAGTAACCTCCTATGAACCTATGAACCTAGGGTCATTATGTTAGTAGCATCGTATGAACCTATGAAGCTATGAAACTGTGCAGGCCTGTCAATATCTTCTCTCACACATGGGCTGCTGACGTCATGTACTATAAGTTTAGATGCAGTCTTGCAAAAGTCAGACTTGTGCCATGGCACCTGCATTAATACTGCGTTCTGTACTCTGTGTACTTTGATAGGTAGAGGTTCAATTCTCACTGCAGTCAAGTGTGTTTGTATGTGTTTGTGCTATTGCTTGACATTACAGAGAGCCTTTTACTGCAGCATGTGGGACACTGTTATTACCATATTCTCAACAGACACTGCTGAAGTCATCAGCTTTATCAGATTTTTGGATATGCAGTCATCCCACTAGGGCATGGTCTGATTCTGGCCTAGTTGCCAGGCAGGCGTCACCTCATCCTGTACAAGACAGATTACAGTGAAATGTCTTTTAATCTACCCACATACTTCATGGCATGGTTTGTAGGCCGTGTGTTACCTTATTGAGAAAGCCCTGTGGTTTCTCCAGCATGTGTACATGCAAAGGAGAACATTATACTGTATTACTGTTCTGTGAGGTTTCACTACAGTTCTGTCATAAAATCCTAAGATTTGAATATGATGGTGTGACTTATGATTTACACCATAAGTTTATACTAGAAAATAAAGAGAGAAGTTAGAAAGTGATGATATACATTGCAGTTTCTGACTTCACAACCCTTACAACAGTAATCACTATAAAGTTGTGAAATGCCGATGATGTTTCTGACTTCACAGCCCTTACAACAGTTGCTGTTGTGTCTTTCGGCTTTTCCCAGGTTAGGGTCGCCACAGCGGAACTCCAGTCTGCTAATGATTGGCAGTAGATTTTTACGTGCCGAGTTGCCATCTCTGACGCACAACCTTCAACGAAGGTACGCCCATTCATGCATGTCTCCACATAGAAGATGCTCTAGCTGAGAATCGAACAGGACAATGTCTTTACTGTGAGGCGACAATGCTACCGCAGCACCACCACCGCAGTGCAGCCCTATCAACAGTTATCCCTATAAAGATTTGGAATTTTGATGTTATCAACTGTCTATCTTTCCAAGGCCAATATAAGTCGAAGATACAATGACCATTTCAATAACACAAATGCAGATATGCTAAGCACTAAGTTAGCTATGCAACCTGAGTATCAGACACAACTTTTGTATCCCTGAATCCAAAAGATAGAAAACAGGGATATGTCACAGTTGTCCTAACATGCACAGGGTGTTGTGTGGGGTCATGAAAGACAGAAGTTAGAAAGTAATGATACACATTGCAGTTTATGACTTCACAACCCTTACAAGAGCATTCACTATAAAACTGTCAAATTTTGGTGCTATCAACTGTGTAACTTTCCAAGGCCAATATAAGTTAATGGTGCAATAACCAGTTCCTACAGCACAGACACGGATATACTAAGTACTATGTTAGCAACACACCCTGAGCAGCAGACACAACTTTTGCATCCCTGAATCAAAAAGATAGAAAACAGAGATATGACATGGTTATCATCACTTGCACATGGTGTTTTGGGTGGTTGGGGCAGGAAGCTTAGGGTAACACAAACATTCACTGAATGTGTGTGAGTAAGAAGAAGAAGAGGGCAGACATTGGGATAAAACAAACTGACAGTGAGACAAAATGAGCAACTGTTGTTTCTGTGTCTGTAGGGTCCTCCAAGTGAAATTAGTGTGTGAGTGTCTACATGAATACAGCCAAGCTCTGTGCTTGCTGTACATTTTGGTCTGTCAGACAGGTGTGAGCTGTGCATGGTAGAGTGGCATTTCATCACTGTCATCCACGACCATGAGAACTGGCTCTGCAGGGAACTGCACTGGCACATCCATGCCCATAGTCAGATGCAGTGCTGCCACCTGAATGTGACTGATGTATGCTGGATGAGCTCTCTTCATGGGGGCACCCAGGACCTTGAACCCATGGCCTGCTACATGTGTGTATGGAGAGCACACTGACTGATGGAGCAGTGTAAGTGCTTCCACTTTGGGAGTGTGATTGTGTACAGCCACATTGGCTGACAGCTGAAGATGTGGCTGACCTATACCCATGAGGATGCTGTTCCACTCTCAGCAGACATTCCTTCACAGACACTGCTCACTCCATGACAGACATCCTTGATCCATCCCAGACACCTCTCGTTCCAGTGTGTCATTCATCTGATCCAGTGAATTGGCAATACCTTGTAGACAATCACTCATGTCAGACTGTGCCACATCCACAACCCTAAGAATTTGTCTGGAGCACCTATGGAAGCATGTTTGTGCCTCCATGATGGTCCTAAACATGCATTGAGGGGCACAGGAAGTGAGACCTGCACCAGGTGGAGGAGGGACAGTAGGCTCCCTCTGAGCACCAGTATTGATCGTCCTTTGTGGCACCATGCCCACACTTTGGCTACAGCCAGACTCAACAGACACTAAAGTTGCAGTAGCCACACTTTCCTGATCAATGTCCTCACCCTCCACCTGTCCAATATCTGTGGGCTCAATGGACAGGGTAGGCATAGGCCTACTGGCTGCGTCTGATGGAAATGCAGGGGTGGATGTATGTCAACCTCTGTGTCAGATGTAAGCTCTGCACTACCTGACTGTGCCTCAGTTTGTCCAGTATCATCATCAGAGTCTATTAATACACTGACATCAGGTGACACAGGACCCACACTCCTACTGTCATGATCACCTGTGATAAAAAGCAAGAAACACAGGAATACATAAATACCTGCACTACGTTAGTGTAATATATGCTAACAAACTAACAGTGCTGCCACTATTACAGACAATACAACAGTAGACACAGCAGGCCTGAGATCAAAATCTCACAATGCAATTATTTTTTATAAATGCTCAGCAGTACTGATATAAAAATATTTGGCTTACATTCTACAGGAGACATACTCCGTCATAGTCTACATGGTTCTGGAAGAAGTTAAGGAAGAGGTAAGGGCAACATCTTCATAATTAACTGTAACACAGGGGGTAATACATTTACCACTTTATATGTGCATTAACTCTACTTTCAATAAGAACGTGGCTGACAACACCAACCTAAGCTTATAACTGTACCAATCTTCAATCCCCCTGTGACCCAGAATTAACTTATTCATTTCAATTGTTTTACTATACAACTGTATTCAACTGTTCAGATAACAAAGCCTACCTGGAATCTCCACCTGGAACATGCTAGATGTCTCAGAAGGTGTTGCACCCTAATACAGGACATAATGTACTGTACTCTCCTGGGAGCTATCTGGATCTCTGATATTGGGCAGGAGTTGTACATTGGAGATTAGTGGTGGCTCCCTAAAGGCCCTTCTATGGTAACCATTTGGTCATGGCCCACTGCAGCTGCTCACCTCTGTGCCGATGCTATCATGTCAGAGGCACTGTGGCACACTATTCTTACATTCTGCTGTGGCCACCCACGACATTTACATCTTAGACAATCTGCTGCTATATTTGCATTCTGCATGCCATATCTTTTCATCCCCTTTCCAGGAGAAAAGCACCATGTTGCCTAAACCCATCAACATTTACTTGGTTTTCAGCACCAGTGAAGGGGGGAGGGTCCTCCTGTGATTGACACACCTGAGTGGCATACTCTTAGGTGTCCAAAAAGGCAAAAGAAATATAATACACATAAGTATCACATAACTGCAACATAACTGTTTCCATATAAAACAGAAAAGGTATCCAGTCATTATTACCCACTGGAGAAACATAAAACATTATAGAGACGTGAAATACTAACCATAGACAGGATGCAAAACAAGGAGAGTAATGTGAGAAACATATCCTTGTTTGTGCCATAACAGTAACTCACCTTTGCTCCCCCACAAAAGAATAGTCCATTCTTATTTTTGCCATAACAGTAACTCATCTCTGGCCCCCACACAAAAAAGCACAGGCGAATGACCCATTTTGTTAACAAAACATCTTTGAAATGCTAAATGGGCTATCAAAGGACCTGTTCCTGAAACATTTGTACATATTAATCCACAGTATTCCACTTTCATGTATTGGCAATCATGTGAACTTCTAAAATGGCTTGACAAACATGCCCATGCCATCAGTACACATCTAAGTAATGTATACAGATAAAAGTGTAAACGTCTTTGATTCACATTAGTTTTAAATACATTCCAGCATATGCAGTATGTATGTGACAAAATGGGAGCATACCTCCTGAAGTTCAGTACTCCTCTGTACAGATATATCCTGAAGAAAAAACAGTTTTGAAGTCTTCCAAACATATACAATTCTCCTCAGCATCAGTTTGGCTAGCTACATGGTTGTCTTTTTATATGGTGCAGATTATTACCAGATTGCATCTGTCTTTGTCTGTCTTTCATAGATGCTAATTAAAGTATAAGCAGCTGAAATATGTGCTAATCAGCCAATCCGACACATTGGAGCTATTCAATAAGCAATAAAGCATCCATGTAGACTATATGCTGTTTTTTTTTTTTTTTTTGTGGATTTCAAAACTTTTTGTTGTGTTAGGAGCTGCTGCTGCTTTAATCCATTTGTATATGCTGCAGACTGAAGCCAGTACTGCTGCTGCTGGTGCTGCCAATAGGCCAAGAAGAAGAATAGTTTTCAGGCCCTGTTTAACTTTTCACAACCTACATCATATGGAAATTGTAGAGCACTACAGGGTGGACAGGGACACACTACAGGAACTCTGTGACCTCTGTCACCCTGAACTCAGAGCCAGAGCCAACTGAGGGGAACCCAACCCAATGAAAACTAAAGTATGTTTGGCCCTTAGAATCTTAGCTACAGGTACATTTCAGAGACTAAAAGGGGACATGCCAGGGGTGTCACAGGCATTAGCATCCATGATCTTCCACCAATTCCTAGATGCTATGCTCCAACATGCCAGTGAGCACATATATTTACCCCACAGTTCTGAGGAGACGGCCAGAATTATGCAACAGTTCTACTGGGTAGGTTACTACCCTGATGTACTGGGTACCATAGATTGCACTCATGTAGAAATTAAGCCACCCTCTGAGCAACAGGGTGGGCTCTACATTAACAGAAATGGCTATGACTCTATCAACTGCCAAGCCATGTGTAATGCAAAGGGAATCATCTTGAACGTGTGTGCTGGTAACCTTGGAAGTTACCATGACTCACATATCTGGCACACCTTCCAACTGTAGCAGATGTTTCATAGGGATGATATCCCACACAATCATATAATGGGGGATGTAGGCTATCCACTGAAGCCATGGCTGATGACACCCATGAGAAATGCACACACACACCTATGGAAGAATGTCATAATGAGACACATGCTCAAACCAGTACTGTCATATAGCGTGTGTTTGGACTGCTGAAGTCATGATTCCAGTGCCTAGATACATCTGGGGGAGCCCTGCAGTACAATCCATGGACATGTACCGAAATTGTCACAGTATGTGCAATGTTACACAACATACTCCTGAGGAAACAGCTGCAGCAGGATCAGCAAGGGGAAGGGGCACACATCCTACCACCAATGCCAAGGTCACCACAACCATAGGCAGATGAACAGTCAGAGGGGGAAGCACCAGCTGCCATGAGTGTAAGTAGACATAAGCATGCTTAGTATGGCCTTGCATTGGCTAAGAGACAGTGCATAGCACACTCACTCACCACCTAGGGGCCTAAAACCTTCCGACTACACACATGCATATAGTAACATTAATGCCAGGCAACTCACAAAACATGTATTGCCTGTGTACTGCTTGCATCAGACAGAGTCAGCCCTGAACTAACACTGTGGCAACTGCTGCATTTACAAGGTAAGTCCTGAACCTGGATTGCATTATGGCATATCCTTGTATTTCATGACTTGGTACAGTAAGCAAGTAAAAGTTGGGAGATTTGTACAGACATTACCTTAACATGTGACTGCAGAGACTTATTTGACTTATATGTGTCCATTATTAAGTAGTAGGCCTCAGGCATCAAATATTCATACAGTCATACCTCTCTAAAAATACTGATGATCACTGCATGCCCTCAGTTTTGCACCATAAATTTGTACTGGAAAGTCATTAAAGAGAGAAGAGAAAGTAATGATACACATTGCAGTTTCTGACTTCACAACCCTTACAAGATCAAACAACAGGCATGATGCAAAACAAGGATAGTAACAAGAGCAACATATCCTTATCTGTGCCATAGCAGTAAGTCACCTTTGACCCTCACCCAAGAGAACAGGCAATTCTTGTCTGTGCCATAAAAGCAACTCAGCTTTGTTTCCCCCCTCAAATGAACAGCGTACCTTTGTATATGCCATAACAGCAACTCACCTTTGCTCCCCCAAAAGTGCAGTCTATACTTCTTTGTTCCATACAACCAACAATTCAGTTGTTCATAACTGCATATCATATTATTCGCAATTAATATTCACACACATTTTAACGTCAATAGTATAGAATGGCTTATACACTGCATGTGTCAGAGTACTGGTCAGATAACTGATGCATGACCAAGAAACATAAAAAGGTATGACAGAGCTGTATATTTGCAAGCAATACTCATAACATGTTGCGTGATCACTAAGTCCATTACATCCAAATATAATAAATGTACAAATAACAGTTTATGATTTGATAGCACTGTACATTCTGTTGCAGTTGATTGTGTAAAGAATGACTTCATTTTTTTATTGCAAAGCTGTTTGTATGGTAAAGAGGGGATAAGGCACCCATCCTTTTTTCTGAAGGTGCTTTGGAATGAGAATTGAAATCCAGACCTATATAGAAATATCTCATGTGTACTAACAGTTTCTGCTGTGTATGTCATTGATTGCTTTTCCTCATTTCAACTATTTCCCCTTTTCTTCTTTCTTTTTTTGGCCACTGTTTGTGTAATCCAACAATTAGTGCAAACACAGGAACAGGAGAAAAAAGAATGTCAGGTTTGGCTGTGCTTATCTCAAAAAGTACAAAGTGAAACAGTGCGCAAACTTGACAACTGGACCACCCAGAAAATAGACAGCCAAAAATAGAAATTGGCTACATTGAATTAATGTTATTGGGAATTGTGTGCAAACCCATAAGTGGCACCATCTAATGATTAACATTGAGACTAAAATGATTACATTAAAATATGGGAAGTCATGTAACTAGTCTTCTGGCAGCATGTATAAGCATGGGGCTGGAGAACAGATGGTCCTGGGTTCTAGTATGGGGTATGCAACCTTTTTTTTCACGGTTGTGACATTGCAGTTTATAGCAATGAATTAAAACGTGGATGGCTGTTCTTTCAACTTGTTTGTGGCGACAGGTGTAAGGGTAAGACTGCCATACACATTCAAATGCAGCATATCCCATACACTTTTACTGTTGTTCCACTTCTCATTATAGTCATTCTCACTTATAACACTTGACATAGTGTAGATGATATTTATTATATGTATGAGGGCTGTGACACTAATATTATGTCAGTTATTTATTATCTATTTCTTATCACATTTCTTACCACATTTATTATGAAATATATGACTGCGGGTGTACTGTGTACTATATTCCTGTAAGTATGCTTCTGCTATCTGGTCTGTTATAGCCTTCACATTTCACTAACTCACTTACACAACTGGCTGTACATCCAATAGCCTTGAACTTGGATTGCTAGCCACTGATGCACTCAGCTTACCACCACCCATTTCCGAGCACTGTGTATGTGCGATGGTAAGCATAGCATAACATTTTCAAGCAGGGTGAGCACTCCCAGTAAAGACAATAACTGGATTTTGTTGGAAACCATCACTCTCCATTGATCTTGATCCATGGTAGACATGGCAGGCATTCATGGAGAAGGTATGACATTTAGTGCTCAGAGATGGGGTGTCCATGGACTCAGGTCACTCCACAAGTACAAGTATGACTCTGTTACTGTCCATGTGAGTGTGAATGAATTTAGATGCACCTCCCTGGACTACATGAAAAGAGACATGAAAGAATTCTTGGATTATGTGGCCCAGGCAGGTATGACCCTTGCCCCGAGAAGCATCCTACTATTGCTCAAAATGATGCCGCAGTACAAGCAGAAAATGATTGAATTCAGCAATTGGCTGGGTTTCTGGTGTCATTCTATGGGGATCCAGTATCTGTCTGCTTGGGATGACATGATTGACAAACCTCGATGCTTTGCCAGAGATGGCCTGCATTTGTCACCGCTGGGTTCCCGGATACTGGCTAAGGCTCTTGCCACCCCTATAGTGCCTTTTTAGGCGATGTTCCAAAGACCAAATTACCACTGTAACAGCTATAAATAAATTCAATCTGAGGGTCATGCTGCTCAATGCTAGAAGTTTAAATCTCAAGATATACTTAGTCGAAGCACTCCTCAAAATGGAGAACATCGACATTTGTGCTGTTACTGAGATGTGGTTTAAAGCAGCAGAAAGCACCCCTGCACTATCATACTATAACTCATTCCACACCTTTCAAGCCCAGAACATGGACCAAAGCTCCAAAGGTGACGGTGTCTCCATATTCATAAAGGATACGCACACCTCCAGACTAGTAGCTAAGCATAATGCATCTGAGATACTTCAGGTACAACTAACATTGGGTATGACAGTGATTCAGGTCATAGCCTGCTATAGGTCCCCAACCATATCTCAAGACTCTCACTCCTCTTTGCTAAGCACCCTGGGAACTATTAGGGTCCAACCCAACACTCTCATACTAGGTGATTTCAACTACCTCTCCATCAACAGAGAAAACTACTCATGCACCAACACACTGGCCCAGTGCTTCCTGGAATTCATCAGTTCCAATGCCCTAGACCAGCTCATTCTTACCCCCACTAGAGGAAGCAACATCCTTGACCTGGTTATCACTAACATGGGCAACCATTGCTCTGAACCAATAGTCAATTGCTCCCTGGTTAGAACCGACCACAAACTAATCACCATGGAAATCCACATCTCACCCACACCACCTGCAAAGGTATCCACCATGAAAAACCTCACCAAAGCTGACTTTGGGCTCCTAAAAAGAGAGTAAGCTAACTTCATGACACCTATGTCAATGGAAAATAGATGCATGACTGCCAAATCATACACTGATGCACTGTACGAACATGTGCATAAATGCATGGAACTAGCCACACCCAACAGAACCATGATGCTCGCCTCCAAAAAAAGGAAGCCAATCTGGTGGCCCCCTGCCATTAATAAACTCTACAACAGAAGGAAGAAACTGTTGCAGAAAAAGGTGAAGTCCCAAGACTGGAAAAACTCCTATTAGCTTCAACAAAAAGTTGAGATCCCTCATCAAAACCTGTAAAGCCAGCTATGAAGGCAGAATTGCAGCAGATACTAAAAACAACCACAAAGCCTTCTATAGTTATATCAATACTCTGTACAGCAACACCCAGATTTGTTCTGAGTTACTTCACAATGGTACCTCCTATACTGAGCCCACAGATATTGCCAACATACTGGCTGACAGATTCAGTACCAACTTTACCCCTCTCTCCCCCCCAAAGGACCAATCAGAATACTGGAGGAATGCCAGGCACCCAGCATTACTGCAGCACAGGTTAAAGCTGCATTGTCCAAGGTCAAGAATACAGCTTCCATGGGACCCCACAATATCCCTGGTTGTGTTCTATATGAAGTACAATGTGAACTGGCACCACAGCAGTGTCCTCTGTTCAGTCACAGCCTCACCTCAGGCTTTGTCCCTACTAAATGGCACACTGCTACAGTCATCCCTCTCCATATAGGCTAGCAACTATAGACCTTGGGAATTATCACCCCATTAGCCTGATGAGTCTGATATGTAAGGCTATGGAGTGCATCATCATGGACATAATTAACAAGTATATAGGGAATCTCCAAACTCTAGATCCCACACAATTTGGTTTTGTGAAAGCTAGATTGTGCCTGCTCAACCTGGTTGACTTCTTTGAGTCAAACACCAGAGCTGTGGATGAGGGCACGGCAGTTCATACAGCCTACCTTGAACTGGCCAAGCCCTTTGATACCATTCCACTCAGGAATTATTGATAATTGCACCAAACTAGGCATCAACCCCTATATCACTAGGTGGGTTGCAAATTGGCTCACAGTTAGGACCCACAGTGTGAAAGTAGCGGACTCCAAGTCAGACTGCCAACCAGTCATAAGTGGAGTCCCACAGGGATAAGTCCTAGGTCCTCTCCTGTTTGGCACCTTCCTCAGATCGTGAGTCACGATCTGTGGAAGGTTTTACTAAAGCACTTATCAAATAAGCATTGGGACAATTTAATTGGATCTATGTTTTACAGCCAGCGTTTTTTATTCAATAAAATTGAAAGTATTTGGAGAATTACAGAAGCGTAAAGAGTGTTATCAAGTGACTGATTGATATTGAAGGGCTTTGCTTGAATAAGGTACATTTGAACAGCCGTTTGAAATTTGGGGCATTTTATTTACCATCCTTTGAAACTTTATTGCAATAGTAGCCCCTAAGTAACTGTTGACTTCAAAGAAAGTTGTGCGATTCACCAGTACCAAATGGTTTGTGTGAATATTTGTTCAAGCCTCAGGACTTTATAATAATCTTACTGAAGTTTTTACAAAGGCAAGAAGTCTGTCTATTTTATCAAAGTATTTTTGAAAGTGATTTTGAATTACACCTGCTTTTATCAATAAATTATTTTGCAAAGATTTTTTTTAAACAAATTTACTTTAAATAGCAAAAAAGCTGTGAAGAAATAATTTTTTTCAGCCGTGGAGTAGCGACTTGATTTAAATATCACATATTCATTTTTTGCTTGCCACTACTTAAATAGTGAGTTATACATTTGTTTTTACAAAAATACAATATTAGATTGCAGTCAGAGGTTGTGGGTTCAAATGCCACATTTCTGAAGTATACAATGTTGTTAATTCTGCAGGTATATTTAAATTAAATTAAAACCTCTATACAGTGGTACAAATGCTCTTCTATAAAGTGTAATCTGTATAATTCACCATACACATGCTTATGTGTGATATATGCACATGGCAAGGAGTTCTTGCTGCAATCTTTACTATAGTGTGCATCTATTAGGAGCTGGTATCTTACAAGTAAAAGTTATCTGTTAGGAGGTAGTAGTCTTAAGAGTAAAGGTTAAGATAATAGAGTCAAATAACTGAATTAATGCATTGTATGTCACATATGAAAATACTAATGTTTTCTCCTTTTTCCTCTCACCTCAACCATTATCTCGTTTTTTTTAATTTTTATTTTATAGTATTTTATTGTTTTCATTTTTTGTTTTATTTTATTACAAGTCATCAAAATGTGTCCATGTCATCCATGTGTACAACATCATGAAATGCTCCACTGCACAGTGGGGTACGCCTGTCCCACAGGATCTGCCTGACCCCACTCTACCGGCTCTGGCACTGGTGCCCAGCATGTCTGGCAGCCATCCTGTCAGCAATCCCTCTGCTACACCTGCACTATCTGCCCCCTCAGGTTGTCCTGCCCCAGAATATAGCCCAGTTTATCACCTGAGATGAGCTACAAGGTATGGTGAATAGAGTTGTGTGCTGCACTGTTGGTGCACACCTACACTGGCTGGAGAGTCTGCTCCCCCTCATGTTATGTAATACCAGGAGAAGGAGATGCAGACATCAGGCATTCTAGCCCAAGGAGGAGTGAGGTTACAGTGATGGGAGTCCAGTGGATGAGGACTCAATTCTCACTATCACCCAGCTTGATGACCATGGGTTCTAGATGTCCCCACCCTCACCCCAACCATGGTGTCCAAAAACCTCTTGAGTCCATCACTGTCCCTGTGTCTTGTCTGTCTGTGATTGTTTCCTCACTTACCCAACTTACCTGACCAAGACATGCCTACATCCCTTCCCCAATATTCCTCTCTCTCGCTCTCTGAAAAAAAATGGGCACCTGCCCCCCCAAAAAAATGTCCCATACATAGCTTTCTATTTCACACATATTTATTCTTGATACACTTGATTTGGCCCAATTGGCTATGCAACATGATTATGTTGAGGTTGCCCCTCTCTCTGGAGGTGACAGTCCAAATTCAGCTAATATTCTGCACATATGATCAGGTTTTGCAGGTGAAGAAATGGATAGCTATGGTTCTTTCCTACCTCCCTTCTGCACAATCCTGTATTGCGTTAACTTTGTCCCCCCCCCTGCTTGTTCCCCATTTCACCACTGTCCTATGTTCCCCATTTCTTTTCTTTAATGTATTATTGCACTATGATGTGCATCATGCACCAACATGCAGCAATGGTAATGTAAAAGTAGTTAAAAGTATTAGATACAATTGTATTCAACCCAGAATGCATCACTGCATTAGCTCCATTAGCACTTGCTGCCAAACAGCCAGTTAAATAGCAGATGTATTTCACATAGTCAGTACTAACTGTCATACTTTAGCAATGCTTCCACTGGAATAGTTACATGACATTCTCTTATTTACTAATCATTCTTAAGGTCTCCCTTTTGCCGATCTCGCAACACTGTGTAAATGAGATAAACACAGCCAAACCTTCCAATTATTCCTCCATTTCTTGTGATTGCGCTAAGTGTCACATCGCACAAACAATGGCCAAAAATAATAAAAAAATAATAATAAAAAACTGACAGAGAAAATACAATTTGCCAACAAATGAAGAGGAGGTTGGATGTTAATGAAACAGAATGTGTGACTTGTCCACTGTTTAGTTGCATTTCTAATTTTGACAGGCATTCAATTAACAATTTTTAAGTCTAACCTGACACAGCCACCTGATGTAAGCACTCACAGTTGCCATCCATTGAACACAAACACTGAGAGAGTGCTTGCACTGTTTACATCTGCTACAAAGAGCCAAGGATTTGGGATTCAGCAATCCTAAAGAGTTCAGACCTTATTTGCATCTTCATCATGCTGACAGCCCTGAATCTAAACCAGACGGCAACTGTGAGCTAGGGAAACTGAAGGGGATCTGAATTATTTATGTGTTGAACACAGAAGAGAGGATATTACGTTGGAATATATCTGCACAGAGGAGTATTGATTTTTAGATGATATGCCTGCATTTTGTCAGCTACATATTGCATATGCTGACATGTAACTATGAATAGTCTGTTTAATGTTTATTTATATTTATTTGGATTAGCACACACTTTTATCTGTCTGCATTACTTACAAGAGTTCTGTTCATTTGGGGATAGGGGAGCAAAGTTTCATTTCTGTTATGGCATGAAAAAGATTATGTTGCTATTGTTAGTCCTCTTTTGTTGCATTCAGTCCGTATATACTGCTATGACATGTTAAGGTTAGTTCTGTACAAATCTCATGCCTTTTACTTTGTATTCTGCCCATGTAGATTCCTTTCCTTGGCTGCATTCTAAAAGTTTTGGAATTCACGGAGAACACCAACATGGAGTCTACACCATTGCTTTATAGCTTGTTGAATAGCTCTATCCTGTTGCTTTGGTTGATTAGCATGCAGTTCAGCTGCTTATGCTGTAATTAGCATGCCACAGTGTTTACCTTGTTTGTGTAGTGGTTTGTGCTGCTACACGGCTCTCACTGAATCTAAAAAACTTTCCACGCTGGTATAAGCATTGCACCGGCACACGTATATTGTGAAAAATTACCATGTAGGCTTTATTGAATCACCCTCATTAAGTTATCCAACAGAGCTGAAGTGCATACACTACTGGGTTCTATTATTATACTAGCCTCTTTTGGAGAGGTGCAGAGCTGAATAAAGTGTCACTGAAGTAAGGAACTCATTGTAATGGTACTTGCAATAATGTATCAAATCAATATGCCAGCATTCCCATTCTATTTTTAGATTCTTTCAAATGTCAATTTTGCAAGTATCCAATGAAATGGATAATCAGAACACTATAGTTAAATTAGGGTGGATAATATTGCTTAATCTACTGTCTAGAATTATGAATGGTTCTTTTTTTTAATTTTCAGTTCTGGCAGGTTCTCATATTTTCATTCATATATACCCGTATATTCATGCTGCATTAAATTTACCTTCCTCAGTATGAATTTTGTTGTGCTCTCTGCTTTGACATCAGAAGCTGTATTTAAATATTATGCTATTTTAACAAGTGTGCTGTTCCTGGATATTTTTGCACTGGCAACTGTAAAAGCATAAAGTATTTACCATTACACACTGAAAAACTAAAATTAATTGAAGATGTCACTGCCAAATTCTTTGCATTCATGCATTCAAAATATTGTTCATAAATCTGCAGTTGTCTTCATCTGCGTTGCAAATATCTGTGGTCACTACCCATGTACCTAGTATTTAATTAATTAAGTAATACATACTGTAGTTTCAAATGGGGATTAAAATGTTTTTAAAAACTTAATTAAAATTAGCAAACAGTTCCTTATGCTAAAAATAATGGCTGTTTGTTAATATGCATTTGTTTTATTTTCACCAACTGACTGATCTAATTAATGAAAAAAATTTGAATTTATCAATATATACTTATTTTTGAAGACATCCATATATCAGTGGTTGGTTGTCAGATGATTCAACTTCTCTCAGCTTTGTTAATTCTTTCATTTCTATTTACGGACTCTGTTATTCTTGCAGTGCTGAACTGGGATCGTCATTGTCCATTACTAGCTAACTGCTAGGGGACCATAACAAAGATGTACTTTTGATTCAGTTATAAAGCAAGTTATTTTTTCCTGCTCAGTACTGGCTAAGTATATTTGGTATTTGAACATCAACCCACAATTCAGAAGTGACAACACTGATGAAAATCCTGTATAATTTACAATGAACTACTAACATAATTTTATAACACCCGCCATCTACCTAAAAGTCTTCTTAAGACTGAAGCCAAAACAAAGGCTCTTCTGCTCTGAAACTGTATCAAGCTGCTTACAACAAATGTAGCAAGCAGCTTGCTACAATTTAATTGATACATGCTAAGCAGTTCAGCTCTTCAGATTTGACCACAAATGCAGTATCGGCATTTTGCAAAGCAATCTCAGTAATTGCATTTTCACATCAGTTTTTCCAGTCGCACCCCTATCAGTTTTTGCCAGGGTCAGCCATCCTGTCCCCCCCCCCCACCCTATTTACAGCTTTGAACTGGTGTTCCATTAATATCCTTCTGGCTAGAACAAAAGGAATACATTGTTAATTGTGGGTGCTAGCCCAGTATAATGGGAAGTCCTGGAAAATCCCTTATGCAGACATATGTTGCATAGGTGTGTAACAGGAGGATAAATTGTGCTGCTTCTGGGAGTTAGATGTAGTAAAAAAACACACATCTATTTTTGACCCCCACCACCATTAAGCTATGATAAAGTTCTTCAGGTCTGTTTAGTTTATGTTCATATGTTCATTGGTAAGTACTAGGCTAGTTGCCCTTGGAGACCATTTTAAGCTAAGGCAATTTTTCTTTTATTGTTATAATTAACCCATCCCATTTGGTAGTACATGGATCTTACCCATCCCATGGTCAATAATTATATATTACCTCTGATGACAGTAACTGTGATCATACCACAGATGATTTGAGGGGAGCAATGCATGAAATAAGACACTTAAGACCCCCTGCTGAGGATTAGTAGTAAAAAGGACAGTCCTAGGGTAAATTGTCTGTCTCTTACCCATAGATCAAAGTTGTGTTTGAATATGGATAGAGATGAGATTGTTTTTATATGTATGGGGAGTCTGTTCCAGAGCAGCATTACCTTCTTCTAAATATAGCTGTCCTTCCAAATCATTCTCTTTATACTGAAAAAAAGATTTAAATCCCTAGTCTGAATATTTCGGATGCAGTTTGACTTGCTGATGTGCAACAAATCCATCAGTGTTGGGTCACTGAATGCCTTGTATGCCAGACACAGGTCATCTCTTAACAATATGTCAGATACTAAGCAGATTGACAGGGCTTTATGTCAGTCCATGTAGGACATATTATTTAGGCCACATATCCTTTAGTAAAATATTTCTGTGAGTATTCCAGTTGCTGCATGTCCAAATGGATACATGCCAAAGGGTGGCATTATACTCAATGAATGGCCTAATGACAGCTGAGTATAGGAGACAATGACATCCCTAGATCTAGACAAAATCCCTTTGTTTATAAGGTGTGCAATATAGAATGACTTTCTTACAACAATGGACACATATTGGTCAATGTGTGGTCACAGTCCATATCAGTTCCCAAATCCCAAACAACTGTGTCAGCTCTTAGGGACATATTGCCAATGTTGTAAACTCCCAGGGTAGATGACTTCCTAAAGGATAAGATAATGCATTTTTGGCATTTAATTTCAGTCCATGGTTGTGGCTGTAGTTATTTATTTGGGACAAACCTTCCTACAGGATAGCTAAGTCAAGATTCAGTGAGTGCTCTTAGTTTGCAGCCATCTGCAGACTTAGTCAGCCAATGCCCTTTGGTACTGGCTTTTACTTCAAAGAAGCAGCTTAACAGGAGCTGTCTCATTACAAAATCCTGTGGGCCTCTACTGGTGACTGGTCTCTTTGTCAAGGCAACTCCCTCTAATTTTATTTTCTTTGTCCTATCTGTGAGCCAGTTGAAAATCCAGCAGGTGACATAAGGGAGATATTCTGTTATTTTAATTCATCTACTTTATCTGATGGGAGATTGTGTCAAAACCTTTTGTCACTTTTTCTTTAAAAACTAAGGGAATTTTTCAATATTACAGAGTTATTGGAAGGATGTCTTGCACCCTGTATAGTACCCCTTTTAGCACCCCAGACAAAAACTGAAGAGTAAAAAATAAATAGATTAAATAAATAAGTAAATAAATAAATAAATAAATTGTGTAGACTCTTATTTCAGCAGCCATGTGGTTATGAGACTGTGGTTCACTACCTCAAATATAATTGTACAAATATATACCAAAAAAGTACTCAGTGGAAGAAATAAGTAAAATTCACTTCATTTTATGCTCAGTTTAATGTTTTTGTCTTTCACACACGACTTCTTCAGAACTGAGAACATTTTGTATAAGAACACATTTATATATAAACTGTCAAATGACCTAAAACAATTAAATTACACAAATTAAATTAAAGTTCTGCAGTAAAATCATTTGTCACAAAATGGAACATAAAATATTCACACTATAAATCTTTGGTAGTTCAAAAGCTGTTGTACTAGTGACTTAGTGATTTTACAGGTGGTGTCCAGCCAATTGTTTTGGCTTTGTCATGATCTCTTGCTCTGCAAGGGTGAGATGTAAGCCTGATGTTCCTTGACCCTCTGCTTTGCAAATTGTAAACTGTCACTAGCATTGAACAATGCCCCAATCATCATTATATATTAAAAAAAAAATTAAATATCAGTTAATACTGTAGCTTAAAGCTGAGTATTCTTGTGCCAATGGAACAGAGTTCAACCACCCCCTCCCCCCATGCACATTCATTTTTTCAAGTTTTATTATGAATTTGATTATATCTGTGGTGCACAGTGATGATGCAGCAGAAGATTAATGTCCTCAATAGGAGATAGGAGATTAATGGGTTGGAATCCATGTCAGTGCCTTTAAGGCAGGCTACTTATAGTATCACTGGTGTCTAATGGTTCCCTGCATTATTGTTTAATTTTCCTTTTAATTTAAATATCCATGGTGCTTAATGCTTTCAATAACCCTCATTTCTAGAAATATCCTTGATGTCTGGTTTCCCCTTCTGACCCATGTCCTTAGAGTTATATGTGGTGGCTAGTAGGTCCCACAATGGCAAGCTTTGCTTATTAGCATAGAAAAATAGAAGTATGACAGGCAACCCAAGACACACACACACACACACACACACACACACACACACACACACACACACACACACACACACACAAACACTTAACCTCATCTCACACTAACTCCCCTTCTACAACATCCTCTGAAAGCCCATATTCACACATACAGTCACACATGCATCCATGCATCCCTTTACATACAAACACTCACACAGTCCCTAACACTACCTGATCATTCAACTCCCCCCAGCAGCTACTCAGCCAGGATGGATGAACATTGGCTGTATTCATTACCAGGAGTGGCTGTATTCAGTTACACAGCTAAGCGACTGCCTTCCAGCAAGCAATTCAGAGGGAAAGCACTTGGCTAATTAGCATATTTTTCTCCTGGAATGCCTCATTAGCATTTAGCACAACTGCAGAGGCAACCTGTTGCTGTTGCAATGCTACACATCTTCATGTTACAGTACTATGGTGGGGCAATCTCTGAATACAGAAATGTTGCCACCTTATATATACAGTGTGACGACCTTTCTGAAGGTTTCCATACTGTGACAAAATGTGCATTAACTGAGAGGTGTTTTCTTTATCAAGCCATTTAGCTCTTAATGTATTATATTAGTTTCACCCAACATATAAAATAATGGTCAAAGATATTTTTGGTTTGACTGGAGGTAGTAAAAAGCAATGCCTTTCGGCTTTTCCCAGTTAGGGGTCGCCACAGCAGATCACCGGTCTGCAGATTGATCAGCAGTGAAGTTTTTACCTTCACTGAAGATACACACACACACACACACACACACACACACACACACACACACACACACACACACACACACACACACGCACCTATCTGCATGTCTTTAAAACTCACTTGACTTAAGGGAGGACATGCAGACTCCATACAGACAGCATTGAATGTAGAATTATCTGAAAGAGTGATTGACCTAGAGTTCATGTTAAAAGACCTTCAGCATGAAATAGAAAGTGTT
>NC_056744.1:278329058-278476558 GCF_019279795.1 Protopterus annectens
CCAGATACTTGAATTCTTGTGTTTGTTCACTCTAAACTCTTCCAAGGAGGACAGTGGCTTTTGACCCATCATTTGCCATCACTTTGGTCTTGTATGCATTTATCCATAGGCCGTAGTGATTTGGGTGATGCTGTAGAGAAAATCTGTGGCCTTAGCATCTCTGTATATGAAAATGGTGCTGTCATCATCAAACATCAAGGTCAGCCACACAATGTCCTTCACGGTATTAGACTCCACTTCTGCCCTCAAATACTCTTCTCATAATGGCATCTACCACTATGTTGAACAGCAGTGGAGAGACCACATCCTCTTGATGGACCCCATTCTGGATGTTAGGCTCCTCAGACAGTTTGTTGCAAATGTGCACCTGGCTGGATGAACCATTATATGACATTTGAAGGAGTCTGATGATTTTCTTTGGCAATGTCTTCCACAGGACAGACCAGTGGAAACAGTCAAATGTGGACTTGAAATTGATAAAGATGATAATTATACATTTCCATTGTCCACACCAGATTCTTTCCTCCATTAGCTGATGGATGGTAAAGATTTGATTGAAGCATCCCCTGTTTGGTCTGAATCTGACCTATTCATTCTTGCTGGTTGCTTGTGATGTCTCTGCAGCCTGGATTGTGTGATCTTCATTAAGACTTTGGCAATGATGAAGAGCAGGCTGATGCCATGGCAGTTCTTGCATTCCCTGTTATCCCCCTTCTTGTGGATGGGTACGATGATAGCCTTCTTCCATGTAGATGTTATCTGTTCTGTAATCCATAGCAGCTTGATCAGTGCATGGAGTCAGTGATCCAAGAGGTGGATCTTGGTTGTAAAGCTCTTGAAGGAATTCCCTCCAATGTTTCAAGCATTCACAAGGTGATCACATGAATGTCCCATCCTCTTTTTTTTGATGTTGTCACTGGTGGGTTTGGTCATTTCCACTCAATCATTTGAGGGTGCTGTACAGGGGGTGCAGTACTCATGTCTGGATGCCACCTCCTCAAGGTCGGTTATCACATGGCTCCAATATGCTTCCCTTTCTACTTTCAGCCTCTGGCAAACTTCTTGATTGAGCTGCCATTATTATTTGTAGTTGACCAGCTTCACCTGCTTCCATTAGTATATGAGGTCCAGACAGGCACTCATCAGATATCCATGGCTGCATTCAGCAGCAGATGGATGGGCATAGTGATTTGGCACATTCCATGATGGCATTTGATATCTGCTTTTCTGCCTCATCCATATCTTCTGTTTGGGCCAGTGATGTGAACTGGTTTGACAGTCTGATCTGGAATTCCTGTTTCCGGGTGGGGGCCATCAGTTGCTTTCAGTCCAGCTTGGCTAGTGGAGATGACTTGTGATTTGCACACTGTAAGTGAAGCTGCAGCGTGGCACAGATGAGGTAATGATTGGAGCCACAGTCTGGTCCTCATATAACATAGATATCATTGACAGATGATCAGAAGCAAGAGCTGACCAGGATGTAATCTAATATGGCCAAGTCCTAGCTGGATGGGTTTCACCATGTGAGTTAGTGTTACAGGGATGCTGGAAATGGTTATTTCCCTCAATGTGATTGTTTGATGCAGCAAAAGACAGAAATCAAAGGTCATTATCATTCATGTTCCCATGGCCAAATTGACCCATCGTTCCTTCCCAACTGCAACTGTCGCCGATGTGGGCATTGAACTCTCCTACCAAGATGATCGTCTCAGTCTGTGGGATTGATTCTAGCATGTATTGGAGCTGGTTGTAGAAGTTATCCTTGGCTGGGTCTGGTCTCATCTCGGTTGGTGTGTAGATGAACAGAATGTGGGTCTTGATGGTACATTCGATGGTGAGAGCTGCTAGGCGGTCAGATATTGGTTGGAAAGTGATTATGCTTCTTGCAGCCCAGCTATCCTCCATAAACCTGATGTCAGCCTCTCACTTCTCACTACCAGAGTAGTACAACATCACTGTTTCACTGGCTGTAGGTGATTGGATGGTCAATGTTCCAGATGCAATGAATCATAACTCCGAATTTATGGCAATTAAGATTTTGCATTTCATGAGTTCCTTGGCAATGATTTATTTTTGACTGATATGGTGGCTGGTTCAAATATTCTACAGGGAGATATGGATTTCCAACTTCAGTGTAATGAATTTCCTTCAGCTACTGCCCACTTCTCACCAGTACTCTGTGTCCCCAGTGCTGGCACAACAGCTGCCCCAGATGCGGTGGCATGAGTGAAAGAGTGTGTTCAAATTTTCATGTGGTTTCTTGCCTAGTTTCCTAGTTCTGGTCACTGCGGTGGGATAGCCACTTTCTTCCTTTTATAGCCAGGCTTAGGACCATCCCTTTCAGTTATATTAAATAGCCTGATAGGATAAGAACATGTTCCTGACATATGGTAATGACTTGTAGTAGTACATGTTTCTGAACTGATGGTCACAGCAGATGCAACCAATTTTAGATCCTTAGCATGTTAAGTATTGCATGTGAAATCAGGAGATTTATAAACAGGATTATCCAAAATAACATGGAGGATCTATTTCACATAGTATGGAACAGCCTGAGTTTGTTAATGGGAGATTTTACCTTATTTGAATTAATAAGATCAACATTTGATTAAGGGATGACAAACTATATTGCTTATCTTTAATGTATAAACTTATTCCACAGATGACAATAACTATTAGTATAAATCCAAATTGAAGCTAAAGTCCCAAGCTAATGGTTCATATAAGTGAATAATGAGACATATAGGGTTTCCTGATTTGTGTTTTTTTTTTTTAAATATGCTTAGCTTGTTCCAGGTAGGTGGGTTTGGACACCAAGGTGTGTGCGATGTCAGGATACTATCGGTCATCAGATATCAAATCAAAACATTGTGTTAGGATAGAATTTAGAGTTGAACCAATGATCAGTCAACTTTTGGGGCTACTAGATTGGTAGTTTTGATTATTTTGGTCCAATGAGACAAATAGCTCATAGGGCTTCCTGATTGGTGGGTTAGTTGTGTTACAGACAGATGTTGTTTTTTTTTTTTTTGCAAAAAGGGGAGGCATGTTTTTAAATGGTGGTTATTCTGAATTTGTCTGTTTAATGGTAAAGGCAGAGGACAAACAAGATCTAATCTGAGGGTTTCTCTTCTGCCTTTGAGCAAATCAGGCAGTTCGGGAGAAATGCTATGTTGAGAATTGTTGGCATATTTAAGCTAGAATAAATGGAGAATACATCCTATTTAGTTTTCCAGTATATGCATTACGCAATGAGATTTCCAACTAGTCTGGTTAATTATATTGAATAACAAAGGAGGTTAAAATACTATGGAGTAAAGATGTAGGATTGCTTACAAATGTCAAATTGCTTAAGGTTTAATAGTGGCTTATTAAAAATAGATTTGTTTATTTTTAATGCTTTCATCAATGCTTCTTCAGATCTGCCAAAAGTTAAGCTGCAAAATTGTGGGGAGATTACAAATTCAAATGTTACATGGGAAAATTATAAGATTAAAAGTTAAAATAAATATAAATATGAGTTGTAAGCATGCACAATAAATTGAAGGCATGGTGATTAACAATATGATTAGCTTTGTATATGGAGTGGGTGAGACGGGGGGCTATTTGCCGAGGGAGGGTCAGAGTATAATCTGGATAAAAACTTAAACATACAAAGTTTTATATCAAAAAACATAAAAATGGTTCTGGGTTGATATCACTTCAGAGGCTACGTGCAAATTGTGTGGCAGAAGTATGGTACTTTTAAAGCAATACAAAAGTATGCTGTAAACCCGACCTGATATTCAAACATTCAGCAATGATACATACTTAACTAAAACCTCAGAACAGATAATCCATGCCAGATGGTAAGTGAGATAAGTGGCTCATTTTTGTATACTGTGGTTACTCCGAATCTGCCTGTCTAGGAATACATAAGAATTTAGCCATGCCTTAATAAGAACAGTCCTGTTTAATTTTGGCTATATACTGCGTGATCAGTGCTTACACTAATGCTTCTTCAGATCTGTCAAAAGTAAAGCTGCATAAAGGCGAGAATATTACTTATTCAAATGCTACCAAGGAAAGATACGAAACATAAATAAAGACAAAAATAAACACAAATCAGAGTATGTGGATAAAATATATACAAAATACATGCAAATTAAATTGAAAGCCTGGTTATTAAAATTTACTTGGGTTTGTATTTGCGATTCCCTATCATGGAGTGGGTAAGACGGAGGGTTTTCATTTGCAGTGGGAGGGACTGTGGGGTTTCGTATTTGGGCCATATTCAAAGCTGCAGGATAATTTGGAGAAAAAATTAAAATAAAGAACATTAAAAAAAAAATAAAAAGTTTTAACTAAGAACACCCCCCACCCCCACCCCCACCCCCACAAACCATGGTCCTGAGAAAATGTCATTTCAGAGTCTACATGCAGATTGAGGGATGGTGTTTTAAAACTGTAACCAAGTATGCAGTAAATATGACTCAATAAACAAAAATTAAAGTATGATACACATAAAACTTAGAACAGTTAATCCACACCATATGGCAGTATGGAAAAGTAGGTGTATATGGTCATTTTAATAGTAGCTGTAATGGTGGAGTTTCCTGACGTTTAACACACTATTGACAAACATGCGTGTGTTTAAGCTAGGTGGCCTGCAGGCTTCTAATCTAATCTGCCAGTTGAGTTCTCTTTTTCCCAGTATATCATTCAAAGGTCCCTGGAGATTGCCTTTAAGAATACAGTCAAGCATGTGGAAGATAATATTGCCATGTCCTGGTTTATTTGACAGGTTTTAAGTGAGTGGGCCATTCTGGTTCTTGGATCTTATGTCTGTCAGATGATGGGCTATCCTGGTCTTCCGTTTGTTTATGGTTTTGCCTATGTAGAAGGCTGGACACCATGAGCATTGCCCTCTGTATACAATATTTAAGTGTTAAAGTTGTTGGGCTTGTGGCTGTGGTAAATGTGGCCATCCGTGGGGTTTATGAAATTAGGGAGGTTGCTAAAAAAAAAAAAAAAACTGTATCTGCAATTGGAAGGTGTGCAGGTGTATTTTCTAGTGGGGCGGTCATTTGTGGACAATGTTAGTTTTTCAATCTTTTCTATGAAATCGTGAATGTTCTTGTTCCTCCTGATGTTGAAGCTGGGTCTGGCAAGGAGGTCTTTAACTGCGAGTTTTCTGTTGATGATGACCCAGTTGTTTTTTATGATTTCAGTAAGGTGTCTGAAAGTCAGTGGAGTAGGCCAGTGTCATGGAGATATCTCTGGGGGGGTTTGAGAAGTTCTTTTTTCACCCTGCTACATATGTAGGGAAGTTCAGGTTGGCATTTTTCTTTTCACTGATGGTCTCAAGTAGATAAAAAATAAATTTTTTACTGTATCTGTGTGCAAGAAAATCTTTCTCCAGGTTTGTAATGTTGTTAGTGAAATCCCTGAGTTCTTTTGACACCCGTGCCATCCTTAAGCCTTGGGATTTTACTATATTCATCTTGGTTTTCACAGGATGCATGCTATCGCTGTGTAGTAGCAGGTTTACCCTTGTTGGCTTTTGAAATAGTTTGTTGGATATCTGTGCAGAGTTACTTGCCTTTGAAATTTGTAGGTCTAGGAGGCATGCTTTTGCCTTGTGTTATGACTGGGTAAATCTTAATAATTCAGGTGATTTTCCAATGTAGAATAAGAAACTTAGGAGCTCTTGTTTGGTGCTGTTCCAAACTATAAGAATGTCGTCTATGAAAAGGTTATAGCAACCCATGTGCTTGAATAAGGAGGAGTTGTATATATGGTCCTTCTCCCACTTTCCTAAGGCTGTATTGGCAAGGCTGGGAGCCATGGCAATCCCCCTGGCTTTATCTCAATTTTGCCTATAGTAGCATTTGTTGAATGTAAAGTTGTGGTTTTCAACGACCAGTTTTAGGAACTTACTGATGGATTCAATAATCTGTGTCATGCCTATTCCTTGGTCCATGATGGATTCAGCTACTGCTTTTATACAAAATTCATATGGAAGCACCATGTCGAGTGCTTCTACAACTCTGTTGACCAAGGAGGATTCCTCTTTGAACTTGATGTTTCAGAGTTTCTTTAAGTCCTCAGTGTCTAGAAGGATGGGTTGTGTTTAGCTAGTGGTTTTATCTGTACCTCTAGGTAGATTGATAGAGGTTCTGTGATACTATCTCCATTAGCAATGACTCTCCTCTAAGGAGGGTCAGAAATGTTTTTATGAGGCTTGGGTATTCCAGTAAAGTTGGGTACGTTTGGTTCAGCCACTGTAATGAAGTCGAGCATGTGTTCACTGATGAGTCCTGCATCACTAAGTTGAAAGAGTTCAAATAGTTATTGGAACTCCTCATCCTATCACTTTTTTATATGTGAAATAAACTGATGAAATTAATATGTAAAAAATCTGAACACTTCTATGTATAAAAATATTTGGTATTTAATTATTTTATAATTCATTAACAGCACTCGTCTACTAAGGTTCTCAATAAAGATTAAAGAAAAAGCTATGAACAGCTTGGATAACCTTATTTATTAATAGTTTTATGTGGGTTCCTGTTAGAATGACGAAAATACATTTTGTCAAATGTGTTTTCATCTACACGTAGGTCGAACAGGCAAAACAGTAAAGCGGCTGTTCATCAAATTCTTTCCCTGGGAAAGAAGTCACTTGACCACTTTGATGCTTTGCCATGTTCTGAAGTGTAGTGTGGTCCCTTGTCCAGTATAGGTCCCGAACATGAATGTGCAACAGTTACTGACCTTAGGGTTAGGGTGCGGGTTAAGATAAGTGCATATGTATGAAAGTGTTTACTGTTTTTATTTTGCATTAGATGTATGGTTGGGTTACGTGCATATGTGTATTTAGTTGTTTACTGTTTTTTTGGGGGTATAATTATGGTTAGGGTATATGTGTATGTGTTTGGAAGTGTTTCATTTTTTTTTGGGGGGGGTTGGAACATCAATTTCTTTCCCTAGGAAAGAAATCGCTGTTCTGTGATTTCGACATTTTCAGCTTTCACTGAAAATGTGTCAATGAAACATCGTTCGCTGTTTTCAACGTTCGGTGTTTCAATATAGACCTGTTTTATGTATGTCCTACTCTTCAGTTATATGAACCATTAGCTTGGGACTTTAGCTTTGCTCTGGATTTATACTTTAAGAGTTTTAACCTAGCTTCCCAGCACTGTTCTACAGAGCAGTCTTCGCAACAAGGTGCTACTTTGGGGTTATATTGTTCGATATATGAGAATAAGTGACATATGTATTACTAACAGTAGAGCTATAGCTAAGTCATCAATAACACTGGATAATGTGTCAAATTGGTATGCCCACCCAAACATGCATACATACATACATACATGCATACATAAATAAATAAATAAATAAACAAATAAATACAGTACTCGGGTGTTTTGAACCTAAAAAATGCACAGTTCACGACAAAGAAAAAAGTATTGCATGGAAAGTTTTGCTATTAACAGACACACACACACACACACACACACACACACACACACACACACACACACACACACACACACACACACACACACACACACTGGATACTGTAAATAATCTTTGAAACCAGTTATGGAGCCATGACCTCAAACACAGCTGCATACATGATTACTGATACTGTTTACAGTAGTGCAGTTGCAGAGGAGATCAGCCCTCATATTCCATGGCACAAACTGGACCAACTAACTAAAAGAATGGAACTTGAAAACAGCTGCAATCTGCCTGCAACCCCTAGTCTGCCCGTCTTCTATAGTGCTGTCAGCTTATATCTGGGCTACCTTGCCATAACTATAGCTTTGACTACTGGTGCCCTGCAGCACTCTGTACCAGGGCTAGTTTTTATGGACTATTGTTTTTTTAGATAAAAAAGTGCACTATGGATAACTAGTTATGTTGATGAATGCAAATTGGATACATAATTTAATAAAAGAAGCTAACATTTATAGAATGGTTATACAAAACAAAACAAAAAAAGAAAAAAGAAAAAATAAAGACACATCTGGTGCAGTATTAATAACCTCTCTGTTAATGTCAGTAAAATTTATATAAACTCTGTTTACGTAATCCAAGATCAAAATATTACCAGAAAGCTGGTAAACAAGTTTAAACTTTGATAATTGCTTTGAAAGCACAGTCAGAAAAAAACATACTAAAAGTGATGTCTATTCTTTTCAATGAGATTATTGTACAACTGTGTAAAAGCACTACTGCATTTTGTAGAGTTTGAGCAACACAATTGTAACATGCTAAATGAAAAAAAGTGAAAAGAAATGATATGATTGGAAAAGCTCCTACTAAACTGTAAAGAGGCTTTTGTTTGAAAGATTTTGATTACTATTTTTTGTATTATTACTTTGGAAACTCAATAAGGATGATCTAGAAAAAAAGCCATAATGATGGAAAACTTAAATAATTCAGAAAGTCTTGTCGTTGACTTATTTTTCTTATAGGTGACACAGATATTTCCTCTGACTTCACTGTACTACAATGTCTGATCAAGATCTAAGTGAATGCTTATAGCCAAAATGGACTTCTAGTGACAACACCAGAAAAGGAAAGTGAGTGCTAAAATAAATGCTAGTATAAAAATAATGTGATAAATAATACGATCTATATGTTGCATAACACCTTTTTAGATTAATGAATAAGCTTCTACTTTTATTGAGAAATAATTACTTTTCATGTAAGACAGTGTTTGTGTGTGTGTGTGTGTGTGTGTGTGTGTGTGTGTGTGTGTGTGTGTGTGTGTGTGTGGGTGTCAGAACCATAGCAAGCACCCAGTGCCATGTGGAGAGCAAAAAAAAAAATCTGCTTTCAGTCTAGCAATCTAATTGGTATATTCATACCAACTGGCTTCCTTCAGCCAGACCCATATTCCCTTAGCTCAAAAAAAGGACTTCTACTTATTTTAAACTAAGCACCTTGATCAGTCTCCTGCAATGTTGTGCCTGGGAAGGCTGTCCCCTATGCTGTACTCTTATGTGTGTGTGTGTGTGTGTGTGTGTGTGTGTGTGTGTGTGTGTGTGTGTGTGTGTGTGTGTGTGTGTGTGTATATATATATATATATATATATATATATATATATATATATATATATATATATATATATAAATAGATAGATAAAAAGATATATATATATATATATTTATATATATATATATATATATATATATATATATATATATATATATATATATATATATTTACACACAAACTTGAGAGCATGCTGACTCAACCGTAAGTCTTACACGGACCATGTAAGAAAGTAGGGGGCCTGTTGGACTGCTGAGCAGTCTAAATGTCCACCCCCCTGCAAGTGTTTGAAAAGTAAAACAAGCACACACAAGAATGAGTCCGCTCAAATGTCCCTGCACCCAACACTACACTCCCTGATATTGTAAATCCCTATCATAGGTCTAAAACGCAAAATATTAAATATATTTTTTTAAATACCCAAAATAGCTGCCCAAATTTGTGCGTGTGTGCGCGGGTGTGCCCATTGCTTAGCCATAGTAAGCAATTCCAACATGGAAGAGCATAAGAAAGAATGTTTATGCAAATCACATCAAATTGCAATAGCGTAATGGTCGAGTGTATGCACAAAGAGAAGGCATTCACGGTTCAAGTCCCACCACTCCCCTACATATTTATGTTTTAAATCAGTATTCGAAATAATACCAGACATATATGATTAAAATGTTATTAAAAGCAGTGACATGACCAATGTATCAGTGAACAAAATAAATATTTTTAAAGGACTCAGATATATAAAAGGCTGCTGTTAAGCAATGCTTTACCCAGTGAAACACAGGTGCCCATATTTTAATAGCGCTTTACCCAGCTAAACACAGGTGCCCATAGTTTAATAGCGCTTTACCCAGCTAAACACAGGTGCCCATAGTTTAATAGTGCTTTACCCAGATAAACACAGTTGCCCATGGTTTAATAACGCTTTACCCAGTGCAATAGAGTTGCCCAACGTTTAAAAGCGCTTTACCCAGCGCAATGTGTTTGCGCGGACGTGTGCGCCGTGCCAACCAGGGCACCGGGGAGCAACATAGAGCTAAGTTGCTTAAACACAGCCACACCCCCTAGCCTGTCTAGACAGTATTAAAATAAAACAATGACAAGGTTTGAACCTAGGACCCTGTGCATCATAATCAAAGTACAGAACCACTAAGCCATGACAACATAGGGGAAGCAGCCACCATTAACATTCATATACTTATGAATGTTAGTTTAACCATTACTAAGCAGGTCTGCAGTCAGCCGAGAATTTTACAAAATGGCCAATCAAAAAAAAGTGCGGGAAATGCGGCATATTTAAGCCCCATAGGCGGGAATACTCACTATAACTGATTGTAGCACACATTTGCAGTCAGAATGGCAGGTGTAGGAGAGGGTACATGCTTCTGAGCGCAACGTTGGGGCATCATGGAGTCAAAATACATGGTTTGGCTCCTTGTCCACCATCACAAGTCAAGACTCCTGCAGGGCCAGTTCCAAGGGACAGAGTACAAGGCAGAGGCGTGGAACCGGTTAGCTCGTGACCTCACCAGTGCCACAGGCATTCCCCAGACTGGTGAGCAGGTCTGCCACCACCATGCAGATGCCCCACAACTGAGTAAGTAGCCATGGAATGCAGTATGTAAGAATTGATAATGGAGTATGTATAATGGATAGGTATGTTTCAATATCCCTTCATTTACTTTCCAGCTGCAGGTGACCGTGTTATGAATCAGCAAGCCTATGCTGATAGGCTGCTAAGGTTGCACCACCAGGAAGGTTTGTGACTATTCTGCATGTATTGTTATATAAAATATTATTTGAGAGCATGAAAGAATGTGTTGTAGTCCAATAAAACAGCCATAGACTTGCTTGAATAAGTCCTCTGCATGTACTGCTAGATAAAAACGTCAGAGAGTCAGAAAAAGAGTGTAGTAACCCATTAAGAAAGGTAACATATGTCTGGAATAATATCTCTGCAGGCACTTTCATATAACATAAGTGAGTGAGCCTGAAAAAAGATTGTTCTGACCTATTAATAAAGGTATAATATGTCTTGAACATGACTGCCATAAACACCATTAAATCAAATAAAGGAATGAGCCTGTGGAAAAGTGTGCAATGTCATTAATAAAGGTCTAAAACCCAGAGTGTGTCTGTGTCACAGAGTCTGAAATGTTGTTGTATCCTTGCATTATACAAACAGTACTGTTTGAAAATGTGCTGGCAACCCAGAGTTATGCAGTCCCATATAAGGTGGGTGATGGAAGTGCTAGTCGCTGTGAAACATATATACAGTCCACAATAGTCATTTACTGGCTGGCATGAATAAGTAAACCTGGCACATGTGTAGCATGTAATTATTCACCAGAAATGTGAGTGTGTGTCAGGAAATGCAGGGTTCTGTACAAATCAAAGTGAAAATGTCATGTGAAAATATCCCAGATATGTAGATAAAGAAATATAAATGCAAACAAGAAATATGTAGCAGTAACATCAGCATCCTGGACAGTTAATGTCAGATATAGGTCAGGCATATATTGAACTAGCCAAACCCATTACACAACCTAATGTATGGTGGGAAGTGTAATAATACAAGTAGGGGATATACACTTGCAATCACTGGGAATGTAGTGTAGACTAAAAGGTCATTATAAGATGTTAACCAATGTTTTTTCTACACCCTACCATATGTGCATAAACCATGCAATTCCACACCTCAATGGGTATGTGTAACCTTAAATATTTGTTGGGACATATGTCCTATTGTTTTATAAATATTTGCATTGATGTTGATGCATGTGCCCTGTTCATACACCACGTTCATGGTGGCCTGTTGCTACCAAAGATCCCTGCATGCTGTTGGAATATCCACTGTTGTTCAATATATGCATGTGTTATGCTTGCTGTTCAACTGTTGGAACCTTGGCGTGGTGGGTTAATGGGAATATTACTGCATGCTGTTACAACTAATCTAGAATGCTGTTGTTTATGTTGTAATTAAAAACACCTAATCACAGAACATATGTGAAGATCGGTCCCAGCAGACCCTCCTGTCCTTCCTCAGTTGGCGAGTGCACCTGGCACCAGTGGCTCTGGTGCCCAGCCCGGGCTCCCCTCCTCAGTTGGTCCTGTGCCACCTTTGGGTGGAAGCGCTTCAGGGGATGGGGCTCGTCCCCTCCCCGTGCAAGCATGGGCGGAGGAGGGCCACCTGTCACCCTTGCTAGGGTTCGGGCTGTGGTGCGTAGGGAGATCCAGCATTCAGTTACTGATCCCTTACACCAGCTCAAGGCGAGAGTGGTGCATCTCACAGGTGAGCCTGCCCATCCTACTCAGCCCCCAGCACAGCCACCCTCGGGGCTGTGAAGGTGCAGTGGTGACTGCCCATAGGTGGGGATCTCAGTTCCACTGTTACTATCTGTGGGCTCATGGGCTTGCGATTTCCAAACATCCTTCCCCATCAATTGTGTTCACCCACCCCATGTGTCAAACTCTGCCCCTGTATGTGTCTTGTTTGTCTTGTCTGTTTACCTCCCCAACCTACCTCCCCAAATATACCTACTTCCTCTACCTCACATTCCACTCTCACCTGAAAAAAAACATAAAAAAAGGGCAATCTGTACCCACAAAAAAATTACGCCCCATACATAGCTGCCTGATTCGCACACATGTCCACTGGACATGTAAACTGATAATTCTAATTGGCAGTACAACATATTTTGTTATCCTCACCCTTCTCTCAGGGGTGGAAGGTTTCAAATTTCACACCAAATTTCAAACATATGCACAGCCATTGCTGGTAACAAAATGGTCAGCTATAGACCTTCCCTACACCCATCCTGCACATCCCGAGCTGGTTTCCCTACTGTCTTTCCCTCTTTGTGCCCCCTTTTTCACCACTTTCCTATCTCCCCATTTTCTTTACTTTAAGAGAAATTAGCGTGGGGGTTAGCGGGAGTAAGCACTTTTAAGCAGTAGTTAGCAGGGGTCCGCGAGTGTGAGCTTGTGTGCGCTTAGCTAAGCATTGCTAAGCGTCTCACAAACCCGCGCAAACCCACTTACAACTGCTTAAAAGTGCCTTAGTCACTCTGTATGACAAGGCCCTTGTACTGCTCAGCAGCAAACTAAAATATCTTGTCAATCTCGAACTCAGGACCTTGGATTCACCCGTCTGCATGAAGTACCACTACACCACAGCAGATATACAATAACTTAGTGCTGAAAGCAATATATCATGCATTACCATGAGTGAATGTAAAGGGAAAATAGGAATGGCATAACACAAATCCTGTTCTGTGGGCCTTAACCAGCAGGTGTTGTGGAATTGCATGACATGACTGTGAAAAGAGAATCAGCCATGCTAGTAGGGAATAATGTTACAGTAGCACCTTACAAACCCCACACAGTATCAGAGCAGGATAAACACTGGCATATTTGCATAGGTCACAGGCCAGGCCTCCCAGCAGTGACTGATCTACAGTGATGACCCTGATTTGTAAACAAATGTTAGCTGTGCCCCTCTGACTCCCTGTGAAATGTATTAACAGTAGGCAGAAAGGTGTGGAATCTCACTTAATGACAAATGTCAATAAGTGAGAGTAGACACTGCTTGCACGTCAGAAAAGGTGTAGTAATACATATGCTCTGAATCCCCCAAAGTCTGAACTGCAAAATGTCTGACATATATCACGGGTGTATCCCAGTTATATGCACCTTTTCCTGAGGGTGTTCAAATATATACCTGAGAGTATCAGAGGCCTGAAAGAGTCAGAAACACACAGGCATATCAGCTTGTCTGCTGTTACACACTCTGCAAATAGCTGCAGAATGAATCCCACAAGCATGCCCTTATGTTGATGTACAACACAGAAATATCAAAGGATGTAGCCATGTACTGCTAGCAACCACCTGTGACAATGCCATTGTTCAGGTGCTGAAAAGACTGCTGTGGTGCACAGTCAAAGAATACCAGGATGACCTCTGTCTACCATCTGGATATGTCCACAGGTGGGAGCTACTCAGACAGACTACTAGCCTTTATAAACTTACAGGTACACAGCAACCCTGCATGTGCAGTAAGATAAACATCACACAATAATAAATAATGCACTCTGCACTTCTGCATCTCTTCCCAAAGGTACTATATACCCGTGTAGTCAGGCACAACCAAGGGTGTAGGTAGGCATACACAGTAGTGAAATATGTCCAGTTGTCCTGAGCAGACTGTGCTAATGCCAACACAAACAAACCGCAAACTGTTCAGAAGTGAGTAACGTACTACTGACAGTGTAGCAGTTCACAAACAGTGCATGTGTCTGATATTCATACTTGGTAGTACAACATACTTAGTTGTCCTCACCCCTCTCTCAGGGGTGGAAGGTTTCAAATATCCCTCCTAATGTATTGCATATGCACAGCTGTTGCTGGTAAAGAAATGGGCAGCTATGGACCCTCTCCACACCCATCCTGTATATCCCAAGGTGGTTTCCCTACTGTCTTCCCCGCTTTGTGCACCCTTTATCACCACATTCCTATCTCCCCATTTGCTTTTCTGTCAAAGAAATGAGTGCAGGGGTTAGCGGGAGTGAGCACTTGTAAATAGTAGTAAGCGGGTTTGCACCAGTGTGCGCATGTGTGCGCTTAGCTTAGCATCGCTAAGATATGATAAGCTAAGCCAAGCTTGGCATAGTATTGTTTAAATAAAGTAAGCTGAGCTAAGCGTAGCTTAGCATCGCTAAGCGTCACACAAACCCACGCAAACCCACTTACAACTGCTTAAAAGTGCCTTAGTCACTCTGTATGACAAGGCCATTGTACTGCTCAGCAGCAAAATAAAATAACTTGTCAGTCTCGAAACCGGGACCTTGGGCTCACCAGTCTGCATGAAGTACCACTACACCACAGCAGATATGCACTAACTTGGTGCTGAAAGACCTATAACATGCATTACAATGAGTGAATGTAAAGGGAAAATAGGAAAGCCATAGTAATACATTGCAGTAACTACTGTTGTATGCTAGTTAATTCTCTAATTCGAAAAGAAAGTACATACTCCCATGTATCCAGTGTTAGCATTAGGAGGTGTGAGTAAACATACACACTGAGAAGAGTGTACTGGAAGAAGCAACAGTCAGGTTTCAGTACAACATGCATTTCACTGGGTACAACCCAGCTTCAGATATGAGACATATACCAACTTTCTGACTGAGACAACAGTGTCCACAGCAAACAAGCATGGTCCCCACCTTGCAAAACTGAAAGGGCTACGCCTACCTGACCTATCATTTTATAGCTTTTATAGCAGTGTCCTGAAATCACAGTGAGAACTGCAATTACCACACAGCAGGTTGTATGCAATTACCAAATGGTGTGCACCAACTGGTGCAGAGGCCATCACATGCACATGTGCAGATACCTAGAAAAGCAGCCTGTATCTGCTGTCCACACATGCAATAATATCATTGCACCAACCGGGAGAGAGAGAGAGCAAGCGAGAGAGACAGACATACAGAGACAGACAAAGACAGACAGACGGATACAAACAGGCAGTAGGAGGAAGACACTGAAAAGAAAGACCAACACAGAGGAAACCAAAACCGAAAAAAAAAAAAAATAAAACAAAAATAAACACAAGAGACGGAGGTGAGGAATACAAAGGTAAGGTATGTAACAGATATGTATTTGATGACATCCAAATGATGTGTCTGACGGGTACTCTACATACCGTGAACCATCCATATGTGTCCGCAGTCCGTATCTATATGTACATGCACATTTGCATAGGGCAAGGAACATACTGCAACTGTTAGCGAAGGCTGGACATATGTATGTTGTTGAAGGCTGCTATGTGCACATTTGTATGTAGGTTGTAGTGTGTGGCATTGCAGACAGCAAGCAGTGCTGGTATATGTCATGTGGTGATTAAATGCTGTGGGACTGAGCTACAGGCAGTGAGGACTGCTACAGCTATACAGCCTGAGGACAGCAGAATGGATTTTGCACAACATTGTGCAATAGTATTACATAACCGTATGTCTCACAACAGTTGCATAATTGACATCCCTATCCATGACAGGTGGGCAGTATATGTGCATATATGTGCAGCTATATGTACAGCAATGTATGTTTAGATGTATGTGTGTATATATATGTATATATATATATATATATATATATATGTGTGTGTGTGTGTGTGTGTGTGTATATATTTATATATATATATATATATATATATATATATATATATATAAATATGTATAGATAGATATATACATATATATATATATATATATATATAGCTATATAGAAGTATACATATATAGAATTATAGATATGTAGATCTATATATAGATATATACGTATATACATATATACATATATAGATAGATATAGATATATTTATATATATATAGATACGTATATGGATATATATATATATATATATATATATATATATATATATATATATATATATATATATATATATAGATATATATGGATATATATGGATATATATAGATATATATAGATATATATGGATATATATGGATATGTATAGATATATATAGATATGTACAGATATGTATCAATATGTATAGATATGTATAGATATGTATGTATGTATATATATATATATATATATATATATATATATATATATATATATATATATAGAGAGAGAGAGAGAGAGAGACACGGGGTTAGAGGTACTGCAACAGGTGCCTATCGACCAAGGCATGGACTGAACACCAGTGTTGATACTGCAGTGCCATACCCCATTCCAGAACACTTTACGCAGTAACTACCACATAGGTGTTAGCCTGCCTAAAACTGAAGGTGTCAGAAAGGAACATGGGACACAAGTGGACAGTAGGCTCTCCTTTGATAATCACAGTGCCACACTGGTCTTGTAATCTCTCTACGTGGTACGTGTTACGTGTCATCACAAAAGGTGTGTCATCTAGGGTAATATAGTTCAGTGTACCCCTCTACTCCTCACAATGCCCCATGTGGTATGTACCTCCCATGACAACTACAGCAAGTGGAAAGGCCACAGACATACCCAACAAAGAGTGATACTGCCCTCAAACACATGCCCTATGCAGACTGACTCACAAAACCACAGCTAGAGTGCGTTGCATACTGCCTACCCAGAGATTACCACTGCCGGACATACAGAGGTATGTCACACTCATAGCAGTCAGCCAACCACCATGACAACACCTCACAATCTCTCCGGGCTACATGACCTAGTGCCCTAATCCTTGTCACCGCACTAAACAGCACATGCTGGAGGTACAGGTTCCTATATACAAATATGCCATACTCTGGACTAAACCATCCAGCATCAACAAACAAGGCTCCTCATGAGTAGATGTCATACATACCCCTGATGAATGTTACGGAGATAGGTGATATGCCCTGGGAGTCACCTCTGTGTATCCGTTTGATGGGAGCAAGTGAAGTCACATTACATGTGTGTCAAAGGGCAGGGTAGCATATGGTTAGGCTGCTCTAGGCCCAGGGCCAATAGCGTATTACATAACTATGACACAATGCACACACACATGTACTCAATTCAATACCTGCTATGTGAGGTGGAATGTGTGTGACAATGACTGTGTGCAAGGTTTGTAAAGGTGTGATAGCTTAGTGTGAGGTTGTGTCTGTCATGGTAGTTTGTGTCCTAGTTGAGAGGCCAGAGAAAGATGTGTCAGTTATTGGGATGCAGACATAGTAGGATGGCATATGTTGCGAAGTAGTTCCTTGTGTACGACTGTGGCATCCCATTGTAGGCTGAAGCAATACATATATGCTCAGTAAGTGGTACTGCTGGTGAATCCAGCTCACATATGAACTGTTGTACAACCTGAAGCTGTAGTACTAAACACCACAGTATGGTGTATGTTCACATTTCCTGGTAACACTGTCTTGTGTGTTTCCTGTAGTCCGCACAGATTACATACCTCAGGCATAGGTATCTGTAAGTAGGGGCACACAGTACTATAAGGTACACAGGTAATGCTCATCTGTGTTGGCATACATTTGTGTGTTGTATGTATGTCTAATGTGTGTGTAATGATGCCTGTACCATGCCCGCAATCAAGTGTGTTACAAGGTATGTGTGTGTACCTAGCAACATGTATACTCTGTTACAGCAGTATGCCAGCTATATTAACAACTGTGCATGTTTGTTTGGTAGGGGTATGGCATCAAAGACTATGGTGGATTACTGTTAATACTGTAAATGTACATTACATTCACTGCATTGGATGACATATTTCTTCATGCATTAGCTTGATATATAACCCCAGTGCGAGGTTGTGCATTGTATCCCAAACAGTGTGCCGGGTACTGGTGTATACTGGTTTGTTGTATGGAGTATGGCAGGCACTGTCAGATAGTTATGGGCTGAGCACTGATATGTGGTATTGAATGTGTGTATCCTGTGATAGACAGACAGATGCTATATATGGCAGTTAAGTGATATCTGTACTTCATAATGTTAAGTGTGCCACATGACCTGCTCTCACATATCATTTCATTGTCTTCCAGGGTTATGGCTCATCAACGCAATCCAGTGTATACAGGTGTGGAGGAGCAGGAAATACAGGCCAGCCTGGTGCAGCAGTACAACCTGCTCTTTTCCAGGGCCAACCAGCACCAGCATGAGTGTACTGCACTGTGTCAGGATTTTGTTCGCTGGGTAAATGACATAGGCATGTATAACCGGACATATGAGCAGGTACGCCATCACTGCAGTGATTTAATTAGACATGTCCGGTGGCATGTGTCTGATATCCATAGGCAACAGCTTGCCACAGGTGGTGGGTCACCCATACATCCCCCCTCACCAGAGTGGAGTAGCTGCTCCTAAGCGTGGTGGCTCCTGGCATACAGCAGCAACAGCATCACACATGTGTTATCATGGAGTCCAGAGCCACCCAGCAGGATGACATGGAGCGTGCAGGCAATATGCCCTAGCTGCACACTACCATTACCAGTATTGTTAGAATATGCTTATGTGAGATGTGTACTGTCTGTTTAGCAGTTGTGCTGCCTGTCGTGTGCAACACTGATATTTCGGATAGTATCTCCACACCTGTGACTATTGACTGTTGTTCCACTGTAGATTAGCACACTCATGTTAGCAATGCCACAGTTGTGGCCACTGACAAACTGGGTCATATTCTTGTAGGTCCCTCTGGTGTGACAGCAGGGCAGACAATACATGCTGGTGAGTGTGTTAACACTTTC
Source organism: Protopterus annectens (assembly GCF_019279795.1). NCBI lineage: Eukaryota > Metazoa > Chordata > Ceratodontiformes > Protopteridae > Protopterus > Protopterus annectens. Next base: position 278,348,337 of record NC_056744.1, read on the forward strand.
ATATTGGTACTGAAATGTGCATGTCATAGGTGAGGTGTAGGCCACATACACGTAACACACCTACGCATAATGCATGCTGTCCATGTTTGCTGTGAGACATTAATCATCTCAGTAAAGTCAGTAGCTGCCTCAATCACATATAATGCACAATGCAGCAGACACAATTGTGGCAACACTGTACTGCACCTTGGATATGCATAGTTGCTACAGCTTTACACAACAGAACACGTTTATCATATGCAGTACACGGAAACATGCTACATTTGGCATTACCACACACCCACTGTAAGGTCACACATCAGTATTCCACATGTCATGCACACACACATAATGTACCTCAGGGGTAGAGGCCTATCATGGGTCTGTGCAACACTCTGCAACACATAACACAGTCATGTTAGGCAATGCTCCCTATTGGGCACCTCACACACCCATGTACAAGGTGTCTGTGTAATTGCGAACGTAGCCACGGCACTGCGGTTCAGGTGTATCATGCTAGGTGGTGGTCTTGCACATATTAGTAGCTGTGAGTGACCACAGGATGCATGGTAATGATGGCACAGGGTATTACACCATATCCAGTTACGGTGACCACAGTACTAGTCATAGTAGACATTGCTTTGCACCTCAATGTTGTGTGTGTGCAGACATATGCACCTATACACAATATGCATAGCATGTTGTGTGTGTGCTTACATATGCCAGTATACACAATATGCACAGCAATCACCATCCAAACAAAGTGTCACATATATGTCCTGGAATGCTAGTGGGTGTATAGGTCACTTGACACACATTGGGTATATGTGGTGTTTATTGTTGCAGGCGCGCAGCATGCCATGCCATGTCTGGCACCGACATATCTGCAATATGTCCCACACTCACCATAACTGCTGTACACTGGCCATGTCGATCATTGGGATACCTTCCTGTCAACATGCACCACTCATCCCGTGTGTGTACATAGCATGCATGTGCTACACCCATGCCCACTATTATCTGCTATGGACACAGACACTGTACTCAGACATGGATATCTATGTGTCACACAGATTACACATTAAGCCATGGCATGTATACTTGTGAGTGATGGTGCACAGGGCATTGCAGAGCTGATAATACCTGCACAGCAATGTTGTGTCCATGTACACATTGTGTTCCAGGGTGGAACCAATCAATGAACAACTACACAATTGCATCAAAGCCATGTATACTGCCATTAAATTGGGGCGTGTACACTTGCACTGTATGGTCTTGTGCAACACATATTTTGCATGCTGACATGTGTGTGGTGACTGTTTACCTTGTGATACTGACACCCACCTTCACCCACTATAGAGTATGTGTTGGATTGCTGGTGTGTGCGTGTATGTGCTGTAGTTAGGAGTGAATTAGTGTTCATGTGTGCATGTGTTCATATGTGCATGTGTGCGTGTGTTCATGTGTGCATGTGTTCATGTGTTCATGTGTGCATGTGTGCATGTGTGCATGTGTTCATGTGTTCATGTGTTCATGTGTGCATGTGTGCATGTGTTCACGTGTGCATGTGTGCATGTCTTCATGTGTGCATGTGTGCATGTGTTCATGTGCAGACCGTAAAGTGTGTTTCCTGTCTTCCTCTCACAGGTGCTGAGTTAGGGGTGGCCGAATGCAGCAGGGAACCTGAAGCCACTGTCACAGATAGTGCTGCTGATGAGACATGTAATTTGGCACAGGAAGGCTTGACAGGGTCTGTTGTTGGTCCACCAATTGACAGTACAGAGTGTTCAACCCCATCTATGTGCACACTCATACTGTCCATGCATCCCTCACCACCAATGGCCATAGGCGAGGGACAGCATACAGTTGGCATTGACCAGGAGACTGTGGTACCCATGGCACTTGCTTCCCCTCACAGCAGCCATAGCCATATACCTGGAATGATACCACATAGGCAGAGGTCCAGGGATTCTCGGGGAGCACCGCTGGTCATATTGCCCCTGGCAGGCGTGCCCTCACAGGTCTTATGATGACCAGTATTTTCCGGGCTGTAATGCAGGCTCAGGCACATATGGAATGGTACACCAGGCAGGGACTTAGGGCGCAGAGGGCACATTACAATGCTATCAATGACAGCATCCATGACCTTGCCGGTGCCATCTGGACTTACACCGAGGTCATTGATAGACACTGGTGGGAGACATTAAATGCCCTCCACAATATGTCTTCCATGAGCCAGGACTGTGTGGGATGGTTGCGACGTCGACGCGGATGCATGCCAGCAACAGCAACAGCTGGCAGTGGTCGTGGATGGCCCCCAGTTCACAGCTGCTCCCGTAGTAGCAGTACCAGCCCCAGCAATGCTGGTGCTGGCCTGTCCATTGACCGTCCCAGTAGACCACATACACGTGGCTCTGGCCAGTCCCCGCAGGGACATGGGTCCAGTCATCCCAACTCTGCCTCTGAGGACAGTACCCAGTCAGGGTTGGTACCCGATACTGTCCGTAGCACCCCTGCCAGGCACAGGTACTGTGTCCGTGGCCGGAGACAGTGATCTGTACAGCCTAGCAGGTACAGTCTGTGGCTGTCCCACAAACTACTGTATATGGCAGCCACATGGTGGAGCTGTGTGCATGCAGACACACACACATTAACCAAACAACCAGGGCTCACACATACACACACACATTACATCAACATTGACCCATGCTGTACTGTTATCCTGCACACACACACACACACACACACACACACACACACACACACACACATAGACATGTCAGTTGGATGGGTCAATGTCAGGCTCTGGCAAGCAACAAAACGCCCTGTGCATATGATGATACCTGTGTCGCCTCCTTTCATCTGTAACATTGATGGAGGAACAGGCTAACATGGTGCTGATGCACAGGGTGTCACTATAGCAGTGTAGCAATATTAGCAAGTTGTCAACAGGAAAGTGTAATGACATCCTTGTAGGTATATCTCTGCAGACATTATGCATCACAGCTCTGATTGTCAATGTAGCATTGTTTACACCACTGTTAGGTCTGAGTATGTATTGTCCACCCATGTGCCACTTTGCTGAAATGCAATGTGTTGCCAGCATGTGTTAGTGAGTGGACAGTATGTGTGTGATGTGTGCAGTACAGATTAGCAAGTGTACATCTGTGAAAATGGTGGGTGCGCACTGTCTGCATGTACGTGCATAGTGGACACATGGGACATGTGGCATACCCTGTTGTACACATTGTTAACATCTCATAGTATCTTCCAATGGCCAGTATGCATTCTACTACAGTTATGTACTAACATGGGTAGACATGTGTGTATGACATGCTTTGACACTATGCTGTGGGTGATACTGTTAGTATCTGTCAATGATTTGCGGTCTGGTAGTATAGGCAACCTCAACAGCATGACTATAAGCAAGCATTGGATGATGTACTGACAAATGACACACAGTCATAGGGAACTCAGTAACAGTTGAATCGTTCTGGTGCTACACTATAACACTCACCAGTGGTAATGACTGCCACCCATTCCAGTGACCACACCTGTTTGGCATATAGGCCCCTTAGGTACATGCCAACACACTAGGGATGTGTCCATCCAACTCTGTAAATGCATGCATTGGCCTACAATCCATTCTCTGGATGAGACGCATATCCTACACAAGGGTATCATACAGACAGATACCTGTCATCTGATACATGCTGTATATCAGTAAGCCAACTATGGCATTGTCAACCACATGTACCATACTTACTATCCCGTCAGTACCACATAGGTGGTAGGCTCTACGTGTATGTTGGGTACCAATGTGTACAAACAGCCTCATGTTATGTCATGTGTCCCTTGGTATCCACATATCCATAGGTATTGTGGAGTCCCAAGGTGTATCACATGAGACATTAGAGGCCTGGATGCATATCCACAAGGCAGTTGTACACCTATAATGACTGTCCATTATTGGCTGTCGTTGTTGTGTATGAACATGTCTGACATATACCCCAGGCATATACCCTCACTCACACCACTCTTAAGTAACTGTCATGGGTGTGTGTGGCACAGATGACCTTGGCCATGGATCACAACAGTGGACGGCCCTGTCACATGCATACATATGTGACCTACGATCTGAGAAGTAGTGGCACGACCTGTCAATGGCAACAAATGTATTCATGTAGTATGCAGGCTTCACACCTATGTACTGATTGAGGGACATGTACACATATATTTTGCCATACATATACCTGATGTGTACAATGCACTTACTGTTGTAATCATAATATGTCATACCATAGTAATAGCAAAACTCACACCGCATTGACCAACAGTGACACACACACAGTCAGTGTTTGCAGGATTTAAATCCTTACCTAACTATGTTATGATACTAGAGAGAAAGACGCATTAGCATGGCGCGCTATTTGCTTTACTGGGTGGTTTCCTTTCTCCTGCTGTATTTCTAGGATGGTGACATCATCAGTCTTTCCAAAGAGGAATGTACATCTCCTAGTGTGTTTTCCCAGTCTCCAAAAAGGGCACTCCTGTCAAAGACAATTGCACACATACACACACCCCCCACAGTCAGCATTTGCAGGATTCAAACCCCTACCTAGTTATGTTATGATACTAAAGAAAGACTCATTAGCGTGGAGCGCTATTTGCTTTACTGGGTGGTTTCCCTTCTCCTGCTGTATTTCTAGGATGGTGACATCATCAGTCTTTCCAAAGAGGAATATTCATCTTCTAGTGTGTTTTCCCAGTCTCCAAAAAGGACACTCCTGTCAAAGACAATTGAACACATACCCCACAGTCAGCATTTGCAGGATTCAAACCCCTACCTAATTAAGTTATTATACTAGAGAAAGCGAGATGCATTAGCACGGTGAGCTATTTGCTTTACTAGGAGGTTTCTCTTCTCCTGCTGTATTTCTAGGATAGTGACATCATCAGCCTTTCCAAAGGGGAATGTACATCTTCTAGTGTGTTTTCCCAGTCTCCAAAAGGGCACTCCTTTCCAAGACAATTGCACACACACACAGTCAGTGTTTGCAGGATTCAAACCACCACCTAACTATGTTATGATACTAGAGAGAGATGCATTAGTACAGCATGCTATTTGCTGTACTGGGTGGTTTCTCTTCTCCTGCTGTATTTCTAGGATGGTGACATCATCAGTCTTTCCAAAGAGGAATATACATCTTCTAGTGTGTTTCCTAGTCTCCAAAAAGGGCACTCCTTTCCAAGGCAATTGCACACATACACCCCCATGCACACACACAACGTTTGCAGGATTCAAACCCATACCTAACTATGTTATGATACTAAAGAGAAAAACGCATTAGCATGGCACAATATTTGCTTTACTGGGTGGTTTCCCTTCTCCTGCTGTATTTCTAGGATGGTAACATCATCAGACTGGACATGGTAATGTGTGTACACTTTGTTTTATGCCTTTCCTGGAATGGTCCATGTGGGTCGTCAGGTGTCAACAGCTTGAACAGGAACTCATAATCCTTACCTTGTGTAATCTATCTGTGGACACATTGACATTCCTTCATATGTCAACACATATTTATGCACAGCTTGTTGGTTTTGTGGCTACTACATGTGTATGGGATGTTGATAAAGGGCTATTCAAAGTGTAAGTGAGACATGTGTAGCTGTGTTCAGTGATATATTTCCTAGGTGTCTGCCTTGCAAACAGTCTAGCACGTTTGGGAAACATGATCCACACATGAACATACCACAGTTAGTAAGGTTGTGTGTATGTCAGCTTCCAATAGCTCGGTTTATGACTTCAACCATGATGGGCTCCATGGACTTGCAGATCAGACTTCATAGGCGTACTGGACTATACTTCCCATGGTGTGTTGTGCACCAACACTTGTGTGGAGTGCCATATGTTGCTGTAACACATTCAACGGTTCCACATCCTGTGTAGGCGGGAGGCTCAGCTGACTGTTCAGGTGCAGGATCTGTTTCTTCTGTAGTTTATGCATGGCACATATTGGGAATCCATGTAGTCCACTTGATGCCATGCTTTTGGCATTGGGGGTAGCTGATTATCCATTCTACATGTGATATCTCCTGGTATGATGATATGGACTATCGTCAGTGGGAGGTGGGTATGTATATATGGGTCTGTCTGTCAGGATGTCGGCATTGTCAGTCAGATACAGTTGGCCCTGCCTCATGACATATATGTGTGTGCATTGCTATATATGACATAGCTGTCGGGGGTGTCATGATTCAGTCTGGACTCCTTCTCAGCTACTCTTTACAGAACACCGACAAACCTGTGCACTAATCCCTGTTATACTCTTTTACACACGTAACACCGTACTGATCCTTTGTGATGCGGCTACAGAGTATGTCATCATGATATCCCGGCATGTCCAGGGGTCAACTTAGTGTGTACTCTCCAGTCCAGCTGGTGAATATCGTGATGTAGACACAATCTCACATCTGCATCATGTACACAGACAACACTCTCCTCATCCCGACAAACTCAGATACATGTGTGGGATGCACCTATGGAGACATACAGGGTGCTGAACTCTCTTGACCTATGACTGGCACAGTCTATCAGGTGGTGAAGGTAACCACACACACCACATATCAGTCTCACATATCCTCTGTCGACAGCACTCAAACCACATTATCACACATACACATACTCGGATGCTGTCATTGAACTCTGCCTAAGCAGCAGAGACCTCCACAGCAGGCACACACACAACTGCTACCACACTACAATACCCACATCTCACATAGTTCACAATGTCAGTGTGCCACACAATCACTGCCCTTCGGGCAACACAGCACACCTAATACACTTGTGATAGGTGACACTTATTGTCAGACACACTGACATACCACTCACCAGCCCATACAAGGGAATAGTCCATTTGTGCTGTCTGTCGGGTGCCAGGTTCTGCCACATAACACATGCAGTCAGGTCACTCCAAAGCAAGTACAGGACTGGCACCATCATTGTCCATGCTGGTGCGTAAAACCTCAGACATTACTCCCTGGACCACATGACATGGTACATGGACGTACACTGTGGTCATGTAGCCCAGGCCAGTATGACCCTAACCTTGTCTAGCATCTTACACCCACCAAGTATGATGTCACAGTATACAGATAAACATATCACGTTTCACAGTTGGCTAACTGAGTGGTGTCATTCATAGGGGATACAGTGTCTGTCAGCCTGTGGTCACATGCTCAACATGCCACGTAGCCTCACTATGGACAGCTTGCACCTGTCACCCTTGGACCTTCAAATGCTGTCTACGGCTCTTGCTACCACCATAGTGCATTTGTTGATCAGGGCTCAAAAGACAAACCCACCTCCATAGACATTACAGGTTAAATGACACTAAGGGTAATGCTGCTCAACACCAGATGTGTTACCCTCATATTGCGGCTACTCAGGACTCTCCTCAGTATGGAGGATAGCGATATCTGTGCACTAACAGATGCCTAGTTCAGGCTCACATATGCACACCAGCACTACCAGGTTATGTTTCATACCATGCTTTCTGACCACAGGACTTGGAATGGACAACACAACTAGGGGGTGTATCCATAAACATCACAAATACACACACCTCCAGGTTAGTAGCACTGCACTAAGCATCACAGACCATGCATATACAACTACCATTGTGCAAAACTGCCTTTCAGTTTGTTGCCTGCTACAGACCACCCTCCCATACTCAGGAACCACACTCAGCTTTCCTGGGAACAGTGGGGAATATGAAGGTCTCCACAAACACCATTATATTGGGCGACTTCAGATACACAAATATTGACTGGGGTTACTACTCAAGCCCCAACACCCTCGCCCTACAGTCACTACAATTTGTAAAGTCATATGCTATGGCACAACAGGTCACCACAGCCACAAGGGGGTATACATATTGGACCTGATCATCACCAACATGGGGACTCTATGTTTCACGCCAGCGATATACCCCTCATTGGTAAGGTCAGAACATACATATATCTCACTGGACATACATATACACTCCACAAACCCATCCTGGGTAATCCTGGTGAACTTCTCATGAGCCAACGTCTCACTTCACAAAAGCAAGGTGGTATTCTTCAGAGACCCTGAGGCAGTGGCAAATACGGCTCCGACTGCTGAATCCTTTACATACACATTCTATGGACACCTAGTGGACTGCATGGATTGTGCTATCTCAAATAACAACAGGACTCACTCCTCCAATGGCAAGAGACCTGTCTGGTAGACCCCAGCCATAAATAAGCTGTACAATGTCAGGAGAAAGCTACTACATGATAGAACACAATCACAGATGGGGAAAGCATCTGTGATCTGTACTAGCAGACAGCTACGATCACTCATGTACTTATGTAAGGGCTGCTTCTCACGGACAATTGCACCAGACACATAGGACTATCACAAGGCCTTCTTCACTTATGTCAGGAACCTGGGTGGACACTCACTGATATGCTGTGAGTTACTGCATACTGACTAAACTTACCCTGAACCCACTGGCATAGCCAACATCCTGGCAAACAGGTTCAGTGCAGATGTCTCCCCCCCATCCCCCCTTGGGAGCAACTATCCATCCCAACAGAGTTTAACCTACCTGACATCACACAGTAACAGGTGAGTGCTGCCCTCCCCAAAGCATACATTACAGCATTAATGGGACCAGATGGTGTCCCGGCCTGCATGTTACACAAGCTTCATGACAGACGTAACCCTCGCATTACATCACTGTGCAATATCGGAGTTACTACAGGATATGTACCCACAGAATGGCATACAGTGACAGTGGTCCCACTCCACAGGGTTGGTGCCACAACGGACCACACAACATATTGCCCTATAAGCCTAACTAGCCTGTTCTGCAAAGCTATGCTGCATATTTTCATGAGACTCTTACACACAGACATCGGGAAACTACGGACACTATGTCCTACACATGTCAGCGTTGTTGTGGGCAGATCTTGCCTCTTTAACATGTTTGTATTCTTTAGACAGTTAACAGGTCCATTGACATAGGGACAGTTGTACATGAAGCCTACCTGAACCTTGCAAAACCATTCCACACAATTACCCACTGGGCCATTATGCATAGGCTCACCAGCATTGATATGGACACATATCTCACATGTTGGATTGCTACCTGGATCAGGGATAGCACACACATGGTCGGAATTGCAGGTGCCATGTCTAACTATACACCAGTTACACGTGGCATCCCACACGGCTTGGTCCTGGGACCTCTCTTGTTCAGTATATATTTGTCTGACATACAGGCTACCACAGGGGGAATATGGCTGACCTTGTTTGCACTTGACTGCAAACTGGGTGCCATGATTAACTCTCCAGCTGCCACATGCATACTCCAACAGGGTCTCACAGAGATGGATGACTGGTGCCTGAGCCATGGCCTATAGCTGCATGCCATTAGTTGCATAGTCATCCCCTTTGGGAATAACACCATGCCCACACATTACCACATAGGTAGTACTCCATTACATATGGTAAGAGTTGTTAGGTGATTGGGGACATGACTTGTTTGTACTGTCGACTTTGACATTCACATTGCCAAAGTGGTTGGACAGACCTTCTATATAAGCCACCTTATCCCATATGGTTTCACATCTAGATTGAGTGAGGTCATTGTGCCCCTATACTCATCACAACCATGCTTGGTTACAATGCCACCTTTGGGGTGTACCTTACCCAACCCCTGCAGCAACTGTACTGGCCACAGAGGTTCCTCACCAAGCAGATGTGGGGACTCACATGGATGACCTGCACAGTTTGGATGCAGTAACTGCAGCTCTACTCAGTCACTTACCACCTACTTGGATATGCTGTGTGCCTGTTGTTTACAGTAATACCCAACCCAGAATTACTGGACATGCTCCACCTCAGGATATCCAACTCCCTTGTAGCTACACACTCCAGGGACATATACCTCAGCACAGATGTTAATAGGACATGCTGGAGGAACAGATTCTTATCCCAGGGCCTCCACTCACTCTGGGTTGTGATCACAGTTACACATAGGCAGAGCCACCCACTGACCACCTACAGGGGACATCTTGATGGCTGTATGGGTGATCGTATGATTACCCCTGGGATATCTTCTGTGTCCCTGCTAGACAGAGGCATACTAGCCTAAACGTACATGGGCTATCTTGTATGACCTACTATTCACTGGCACAGTGTAGTAATCTGACAGGGTTGCAAAAGCCAAAAACACTCTGGCTAGGCTGGTACATGCCCTAGGGCAGATAGCCTAGTATTGACCTGTGAAGCTATACTTAGGTTCAGGATGCACAATATTTCTTGCTGATACTGTTTGCAGGTCTTTATCGTCTTTGCTTTCCCAGCTTCTATGAACAACTTAGGTATCTGCAGAACATGTTTGATCATGACAGGGTTCCACTATATTATATATGTGTCTGTTGTCATGTAACTGTGTGCACAGGGTGGATTGATGGATAGTGAGAGGTTCCTGGGTTAACACACGCAACAGCCAGATATGTGTGGCCCAATGCTGTACTCAGACATGGCCTAAGTGTGTGAGCATGCCCAGTTCAGGCTTTCCATGTTTTGTTGCCTGACATATGTCTCATTTATTCAAGTGTGTGAGCATGCCCAGTGTGACCTTTCAGTATGTTGCGATCTGAAGTACACTACATTTGTGTATGTGTGTGAACATGACCAATATTAACATTTATACTGTGTGTGTTGGAGGTCATGTTCTGTTCTTACTGCAGGACTCACCTTTGTGTCATAACTCAACAGGGATTATACTGTGCCTGCAGGGTTTCCATGAGATACTTTGCATAGAATTATCAACATTCCTTCATACTGGCTGACCACTGCAATACTGCTATGGTTTAGTGGTTCAGTACTTTACCTATAATGTACAGTATTTTGGATTCGAGGCCCATCACTGCTTTATATTTTCATACTGAGCAGACCAGACTGCTTAAGGGCCAGTTAAGCAAATATGAGCATGTTGGCTGTTGTTCAGTTATGCCCTACTTAGACCAGGCTTGTCTGACATTGCTGTATATTCACCAACTTTGCTGGACATTGGCCAATATTACTCAACATTGACCACAGTTGTACTAGTTGGAGTGTGCAATTCTGTTTGCATATACTACATGGTGGTAAATGCTGTTTAGCACTGCCTTAAATTGTTTAACACATAGCAATCATGTCTCAGGTGGTGCTGCAGGGCTGCCTATGTCGGATGCACATACTACACTCCCTGTACATGTTTGACGGCAGGTAGTGTCAACTTAGGCATCCCTTTTACTATATGTGCGAGTCAGAGAGAGGTATAATTTCCAGAGTTCCTACTGAGCCAGTGTATGTGCTATGCGTTGCCTCTTTGCCAAGGCCAAAGCATACTGGGCAGGCTCAGATTGTTCCTCCTCCAAGTCACGCTCTGCCTGTTATGACCTTGGCAATGGTGGGGGGCTGTTTGGCCCAGGCCTATGCTGGTCCTGCTGCAGCTGTTTTCACAGGATCATATTATGTAGCATAGCACACACCATGACAAGTTGGGTACATGTAGTTGGTGAGTACTGCAAGGCTCCACCAGATGTGTCCAGGCACTGAAACCGTGACTTGAGCAGCCCAAACACACGCTCAATTACATTTCGTGTTTGTGCATCTGCCTCATTATGGCATTCCTGTTCAGGTGTGTGTGCGTTTCTGATGGGTGTCATCAGCCACGGGTCCAGTGCATAGCCAGCATCCCCCACTAGGTGACCATGTGGGATGTCCCCATTGGCAAATGTCTGGTACAGCTGTGTCAGATGCCAGATATGGGAATCATGGTAGCTTCCAGGGCAGCCAGCACACACATTCAGTATTATGCCCTGTGCATCACACATGACCTGGCAGTTAATGGAGGGGAAGCCCTTGCGGTTGTAGTAGACCCTATCCCACTCACCAGCTGGTGCTTTGATGCGTATGTGCGTGCAGTCTATTGCACCCACTACCTCAGGGTATTCTGCTATTTGCTGGAAGAGACGCATATTGCTAGCCAATACCTCACGGGAATTGGGGAAATATAGATGATCACTGACATGTGCTGACATGGCATCCAGGAACTGGTGCAGTACCCTGGATGCTGATGCCTGTGCTATCCCCATCATATCATCAGTTGGTCTCTGGAAGGTACCTGTTGCTAATATTCTTAGGCCAACACATACCTTGGTTTCCACTGGGATGGGTTCCCCCTTGTTGGTTCTGTGTGTGAGGCGTGGCCTGCACAGCTCAACAATTTGCTGCAGGAGGTCTCTGTCCACTCTATAGCGCTCCACTATGTACAGCTCATGTAGCCCCTGGTAGGTTACCCTGGGCCTGTAAACTCTTCTCTGTCTCCTCACTGTGGGTTGTCCATCAGCATTTCCATTGTCACCACCCTCAACTAGTTGCATATGTCGCCTTATGACAGCAATGGCAGCCCCTAACATTTCTTTGTCTCAGTAAAGCTTTTTCAGTTTTCACTTCTATTAGCTTACTGCAGTGTCTCTTGTGAGAAACATAACAAACTGTTGTTTGCAGAGTTTTAAGTGCTAGGCTGGGCTGGGCTAGTGTACTGCCTGTGTAATTGCCTGATTCTGATTGTTTTCACCTGCTACCTCTGCTAGTACTCCCTGGTAACTTCCTTCTATTGTTGTGCTTCCTATTTCTTTTCTGTTTTCTCAGGGGGCAGCGCCGCGGAAACAAGCACAAACACGGTCACAGCAGCTCACACACGCACACATGCTTACACGGACTACAACTTGCTTATTCAGGTTACAACGCATGCACACCAGTGCAAACGTGCTTACAACACTTTAAACTGCTTTATACATGCTTACTCCAGCTTACATGCACGCACCCACACTTACATGCACTCACACTGTCTTACTCGGGTTTACAGGCGTGCACGCATGTGCATACCCGCTCAGCAAGAAACTTTGGTGTTATTCATGGCATACACCTTCCATTTCTTGACTTTACCTAGCCTATCTGTTGACACACCTCTTTCAATGATGTGTAAATGACAGCTGACACATGCCACTCTGCTCCAATGAGCTTCCCTTCTTTCATACATACCCCACTCATGATGTCACCTATCTTCTACTCTGTTACTCCCCTTATCCTATTCCTACACTCCACTGACTGTGCTCATTTGCTATGTAAACCTGTGATTCACTATCCTTATCCTCATTTTCATAGGATTGCCTACTAATTCTTGGTTACATCTCTTAGACTGTACTTCCCTCCTTAGCAACCTCTATGAAGCCATGTTGACTTCAGCCTGCCATTCTCTTGCATTGTAAATTAACAATTTATATGATTTCCATGTTTGTGGGTTTAAATTTCTATTTTTCTGGTTTTTAGAGTGTAGCCCATTTGCGCGGCCTGCACTATGCTTAAACATCAGAAATCGGTGAAAAAAAATATATATTTTTATTTTCATATTGCATCAGGAAACATTACCAATGGCCATATATTTGGCCATTAGCATGCTTCCTCTACTGGATGCAACCTTTATTTGGAGCTGTCACGGCTCCGTTTTGCTATTTGCAGAACGGTACTCAGTTGTCAACTGATTACATTTCTGAAAATAACACTGCTCTTACTCGGACAGGTTTGGGTTCCCTGAATCGCAGATCTGTCTCATTTGCATGCCTTTCAGATGCAATTGAGGTAATTTGCATGACCCGGCCCTATCCATTTATGAGCCGTTTTAGGAGCTCTCTTGCATGCCCCTACAGGCTGTTCCTGGATTGCTCGTCGGACATGATGGCTGCATGGAGTCTTACTCTACTCTAAGACTCTGTGCAAGCCTTCATAAATCTGGCCCAAAGTGTGCAAAAACACAACTTTATTTTTAGCTATTTTGTCAGGATATAACAAGGACTTCTTCGGAATACTAGAATCAATGACCACATGAGTCTTAAATACTTTCATTCAATCAGTCATGTGATAACATAATCCAATAAAAGCCCAAATGATACATTTAAAAACAAACAAAAAAAATTCTCTTAAAGACATAAAACACAAGATATTATATATTAAGACTAAAAAATAGCAACAGCATATTAAATAACAACAACAAGGAAAGCTGAAACAAACATTCATTGTGCCTAACTTTACAAAGGTAATAAGAATAACTATACCCTATATGAGTGCCGTTTTAAAAAACTAACTAAAGACATACCATCATTTAACCCAGGTGCACATAAGGCATTTAACCTAGTCTGCCAACATAGCTCTTTAAAATCTAACAAGTCTCCCCAAGGCCCTCCTCTGGGGTCCTGTGGAACTTTTTCAGTGACCACAAATTTGAAACAATGTGAAGAGTTATTCTCAATATGCCTGAATAATGCACTGTTTTTATTTTTATTTTTGATGTCTCTAGCATGCTCATATATCCATTCTTTAAGTTTTCTCTTGGTCTTGCCAATATAAAAACCAGAACAAGCCTCACACAAAGCTGCATAAACAACTCCCACAGTGTCACAAGTGAATTTTCCTACTATTTTGATATGAAAGTTATTGATTTTGATCTTATTTACTAATTTAATTAGTGGACATTGAGAACAAAATCCACATTTTTGTCATTCCTATAGCCTTTTCTTTCTTGGTACATTGTCCTTTCTTTTCTAACAATTGTTTGAATGTTTACCCTTTTCTAAAAACAATGCTAGGTTTAGAGCCAAATTTTTCCATAATGCCATCAAAACCTTGAAAAATATGCCAATTCTTGTTTAGAATGTAAGATAAAAAATGATGATCAACACTAAATATAGTAACAAAAGAGCAAATATAGTTTTTATGGACGGTTAATTTTTCTTGTTCATAGTGGCTGCCTACCAAAATACTTTTATTACCATAATTCAAAATCGGTACTATAATACCTTTTTCCCTTTTAGTGCTTACTTCATTAAAAGAATTGTCCAAAAATTCTAATGGATAGTCTTGAGATGAAAACATAACCAAAAGTAAATGACATTGAGCCAAAAAATCTATATCTTTCTTAATAATACGGGCTAATCTAATAAACTGCCCTTTTACCAAGTTCTTCTTTACATGCAAGGGATGACTACTATTGTAATGCAGTAAGCTGTTACTATAAGTTGGTTTTCTAAATAAATTGCTTACAAAACAGTTATTCTCCTTTCTGATAGTGACATCTAGATAATTAATGCTGTCCCTGCAATAAGTATGAGTAAATTTCAGGAACTCTGTAGTGTTATTAATGTAGTTTATAAAATCATGAATTGCTGTCTCATCACCTGTCCATAAAAAAAAAAAAATCATCTATATAACGCAAATAAAGACTGAATTTATCAGCAAATGAAGAATTAAATAAATATTTATGCTCCCACATTAACATAACAATATTTGCAAAAATGGGGGCACATATCACCCCTATTGCCACACCCATTTTTTGATGAAAAAAATTACCTTCAAAATAAATAAAATTGTTTTTTAACATGATGTCCATCAGGGTAACAAGAATAAGTACCTGGTTATTTGTAAACAATAAACTACCATACAAGAATTCTTCAAAACACTCAATACCAATATTGTGTGGAATAGAACCATATAGGTTAACTACATCAACAGTCAAAAAAGAAACATTCTTATCATAATGTAATTCATTTAATTTTTTCAAAAAATACCATGAATCTATGCATATGTGCTCTTGTTTTTTCAGTACTTCCTTAAGTGTATGATCCAAGTATTTTCCTATAAATTCTGTTTTTGAGCCATTAGCACTAAAAATGGGCCCCATAGGAGGGTCCAATTTCTCTTTGTGTATCTTCGGAATACCACAGATACACGGTGTCCTAGGATGTTTAACTACTAGAAATTCCTGGTCGTACATGTCTTGTAAAACCATATCAATTCTTTGATATGAAACTTTCATAAACCTTTTAGAAATGTCTCTGTATGTATTATCTTCTATTATACCATGACCCCCCCAAAATGTGCACGCTGATTGGCTAGCGTGCACATTGTAAATCGAGTTATACTAATGGAAAAAGGTCCGGTCGCCCAGACATTTTTCCATTAGTATAACTCTACTTTTAAAACACTGTCTCGCTATGTTAAATGGGTTTAACATAGCAAGACAGCTTTAAAATAAGCAACGGAGAGCTCCGTTGCTTATTTTAAAGCTGTCTCACTATGCTAAACCCATTTAACATAGCGAGACAGGTTTTAAAAAAAAAGCAACGGAGAAAGCAATATCTCCGTTGCTTTTTTTACTGTTTCGCAATGTTAAATGGGTTTAACATAGCGAGACAGCTTTAAAATAAGCAACGGACATCTCCGTTGCTTTTTTTACTGTTTCGCTATGTTAAACCCATTTAACATAGCGAAAACAGTAAAAAAAAAGCAACAGAGATCTTGCTTTCTCCATTGCTTTTGCCCACAGCTCTGATGTACTGCGCAGGCGCGCAGTACATCAGAACTGCCGCAGATGCCAGACATCTGCGGAAGGGCAGTAAACAGGCATTATACTATGCCATTATTTAAGAAAAGTAATAGTTTCTTTTCTTAAATAATGTCATGGTATAATAGCAATAACCCACTTCTGGGTGTGGGTAATGCTGTATTTACCCACGGTTGGCTTTGTTTGGTCCTCGGGCCGCCTCGGGACCAAACCACGCCAACCGTGGGTAAATCCAGCATTACCCACACCCAGGCGTGGGTTATTGCTATAACAACAGTGTGTTAATTCTGCTGGTAGAATCATCCTTAGACATTAGTACTACACCCCCTCCCTTATCTGGCTTCATTATGCAGATTGAAGTGTTTTTAATCAGTTATTTTAACAATTTGCATTCTGTGTTTGATAAATTGTGTGTCATGTTTTCTTTACCAACTAACATTGCTCGAAAGTCAAAATCACACAATTTCTCAAATACTGTCGATGTATTAAGGGAGGATTGAAGAGACTTTTTTGTGGAAAGAATGATTGCCGTCATTAATAACATTGTTACTGAACATTAAACGAAAGTTTAAGTTTCTCACAAACATTTTTAGATCTAAAATAACTTCTACTAAGTCAGAGCATCTTGCAGGCACAAAATGTAAGCCCTTACATAACAAATTCGCAATTTGCTCATCAAAAAAATGCGTAGTAAAATTGAAAACAGTAAAGTCACCTTTGGAGTTAGTAATTTACGTAACATGCTCACAATGAAAATTGTGTGCACTATTATGCTCTTCTGACAACGCAACTAATGCATCAAGGGTTTCAGCTTGCAGACTTTGAAAATCATCATGAATATCAAATAAATTAATTAACTCTGTACCAGTTATTTCCAATACTGTTGTTGTCTGTTGTGAAAGGGCTGCTGATTCTGATACCCTCGCAATTGTCGATAGCGCGGTGGCCTGTAATCTGCTTATTGCACTTGATTCCATATTCTCGATGACCTCCTTGGAATGCCCTGCCCTAAAGGGGCTTGTTCATTACGTGACACATTCGTAGTGACTTCCTGCTCGTTCAAATTATTATGATTAGAACCTGGGTTAGCTGAAGGCTGTGCTGGTTTGGGATACGCCAGACCAGACGCATATGCATTAATATCCCTTAATAAGTTTTTTCTTTACAGTTTTGTACGTCCCCAGTAATTTTGTCAGTATTGTCAAACACATTCTTATACATAGACACATTGTGTTCAAAAAGTAAATTGCTGCATATAGTTTTATCTAAATCAGACAGATCTTTCTGCAAACTTTCTATGTTATTGTTATTATGTTTCATTAAAATATCAAGCAATTCCATGCCTTGTCTGTCAAACAGTGCAATAAGTTCAAGATAAAGTGGTGAGTTATGTACAAGCCCTGTAGGGTACTTCCAATGCCTAAGACCCTTTGGCACCACTTTATTTTTGGTACATTCTAGAAAATAGGCATTTTCTAGCTGTAACTTTTTGCACTTAAGTAATTTTGTTTCAAACATGTTCAAGGATTGCTGAAATGTACAAGTACCATGGTTATTATTTCTTCCGCCCATAAACAAAAAATCTTTCTGTAACCAGTCTAAGTTCTGCCTCACAAGTGAACAGTTATTAGTACCTTGTACATTGATAGTATTCAAATGAGAGTCAGACAAATTCGGACTTGACCGAACATTTTCCGTTCTGCTTCCAATGGGAGCCTCTTTGGAAATTTCTTGTATCAGTTGGGTTAACAGTCCAATGTTTTCCACTGGGTCATTTCCCAGAGTGATAGTGCGCAAGGAGGTGCCCATGTCTAAAATCAGCGTACACTCACAACTCCACAAACCAGTAACCAAAAAAAGACTAAGAATAATACTGATACCAGCAATCACCACACTTGCTATCAGCACTCAAAAAGTAGTAAAATCAAAATGTGCAAAAACACAACTTTATTGTTAGTGCTTTTGTCAGGATATAACAAAGACTTCTTCAGAATACTAGAATCACTGACCACATGAATCTTAAATACTTTCATTCATCCCAGTGCCATGTGGACAGCAAAAAAAAAAAAGTCTGCTTTTAGTCTAGCAATCTAATTGGTATATTCATACCAACTGGCTTCCTTCAGCCAGTCTCATATTCCCTTAGCTCAAAAAAAGGACTTCTACTTTTTTTAAACTCTCTCTCTCTCTCTCTATATATATATATATATATATATATATATATGTATAGATATATAAGATATATAGATAGATATACATATATTATTTATTTATTTTTTTACAAATAATCTCTCTCTCTCTCTCTCTCTCTCTATATATATATATATATATATATATATATATATATATATATATATATTTACACACACACACACACACACACACCATTGATATATAGATCTAGCTATATATAAGTCTATGACAGGCATTTGAAGTATGAAAACATCAAATGTCTGACATGCCACTAAAACAGTTCAAATCCTTAAGTTTCGAAAAAACAAAAAAATCTATTTTATTCAAATGGCTAAGCACCCCCTGTTCCTCTCTCACCCCCATTAATTATATATACAAACGCTGAGATCACAGTACATTGTGGAAGCAGGAAATTCCCCAGTTTCCATTGTACTGTGGTCTTCCTCTCAACAAAAGCCAGTGCATGCAATCAGCTGCTTTTTTATCAGCTCTGCCATCTTTTTTATTAATTAAATGGTTGAATGTTTACAGATAAAGTGAGTGTGGGTTTGGGAAAGTAATGACAAAACCTTTAGATATTCATAAGGTTTCAACATTATGGAGAAGAGTATTTGTATGTGTGTTGGAGGGCAAGATTAGGCTTAAGCAAGGCACAGTTTTAGAGTAGTGTGTGTGAGTGTGTGTGTGTGTGTGTGTGTGTGTGTGTGTGTGTGTGTGTGTGTGTGTGTGTGTGTGTGTGTGTGTGTGTGTGTGTGTGTGGGTGTGTGTGTGTGTTTGTGTTTGTGTGGGCATGAGTGCACATGCATGTATGTGTGTATGCACGAATGCACATGCATGTGTGTGTGCATGAGTGCGCATGCGTGTGTGTGTGTGCGCGCGTGCGTGTGTGTGTGTGTGTGTGTGTGTGTGTGTGTGTGTGTGTGTGTGTGTGTGTGTGTGTGCAGGAGTGCGCATGCGTGTGTGTGTGTGTGTGTGTGTGTGTGTGTGTGTGTGTGTGTGTGTGTGTGCACAAGTGTGTGTGTGTGTGTGTGTGTGTGTGTGTGTGTGTGTGTGTGTGTGTGTGTGTGTGTGTGTGTGTGTGTCTGTCTGTCTGTGTGTCCAAGCTGTCTACATTAGGGGCACTGTTAGGGAAAAGATTTTTTAAATGAAAGTGCAGGATTAGGGTTAGGGGCAAGGTTACAGCTGGAGTTACTAAGATAGAAGGGCTGGAGAGGGTCAAAACTGCCCCCAAACCATAACCCTGAATCTTACCTTTAAAAAAAAAAATGTCTCTTTAACAATTATACTGTACAGATAAATTTTAGCTGAATGTGCCTTGGGGTTTTGTTGTCAGTTGCGTTTATGATTATTTTTTATATATATTATGTTGTTTGATATGCTGAATTTCACAGTGCTGGCATCAATGACTTCAGCTTCAATACCTTTACATTCCAATACTTTGAGATCAATTTAATTACATGAACATGGTGAATGCATGACATAAATGTGTCTCTTTTTGCAAAACAAGTTCATGAACACCAAATAAGCCACATTTTTGTAATCAGACATAATCTATAGCTGCTGCATAATTCTTTCAGATTCAGGTGTAATATGCCCTTGGACAGGATTATGGCAAGTTCTGTTCAAGTCAGATACAATATTTCCTTTAAGAAGGGTATCAGCAAAATATATTGCTAGTAATGAAAGACTAGTACTAACAGCAGCCACAGAGACAGAGGTACGTTTCAAGTAGCCTTGCTTTGTACTTCTGTACAAGCAGGCAGAAAATGAAGAACGTTCTCCTTACAATTCTATACTGGCAGCAATAAACTGAAGTACTTTCTCTCAGTAGTTCCTCACAGGCAAAGGTAAAGTCAAGAATCTTCGCCTGTATAGGACAACGGTGCATTTTTCTCAAAGGACCACACTACAAATTGCCTTCTTTTTTGTATGTGTGCTTCTTTTTGTGAGTCTTCCCATGAGGATATGAATTTTGCGAGTGAGTAAAAAGATAAGTCCCTGCCCATTTCTAACCTGTCTGTTTCTTAGTTAGGCCCCTTAAAAGGGTAGTGCCCAACAGATATCTTTTTATCACATGAACCCCCAGCTTTTGATGTAACAAAAGATATTGCGCACATCTGTGACATTGCTTCTGCGTTTAGATGGGCTGTGGGCTGGCTAATGCATGATTGTAATTAAAAGGCTGTAAGGTCACTCCCCATTCAAACAATCTGGGGTTGTTATTCTTTTGGTAATACAATCATTGAAGATGTACATGATCTGTACTAAAAAAAAACTCCCTTCTTTAAAGGTAGCATTTTATGGTAAGGAGGATCAATTAATGCCTAAACTCTCTCTTTCTAACAGCCAAATAGTGGTTGTAGGCATTACTGAGATTTCTGCTAATAAAATTGAACATTTCTTTCTATCTGCCACCTGAGACAATCCTGCATTAGTTTTGTGAATGTGATTCTGTGTTTTGTTTGAAAGAACAGTTTCAGAACAAGACTTTAGAGGGTAAAAAAAATGTCAATTTATTGTGTGTGTCACACAAGAATATTTGGCAAATCCAGGGAAATATTACAAACTGACATAAGACTCAGTTCAATACACACATACGCATTTGTGTGCATGTGTGCCTTTCCTCAGTCATTGACTGGCCTCATTTCCAGGGTTAGTTTTTCTGCCTTCAAATGCTATGGCTACCAAATGCTATGACTGGTTCTGTTTTTTCCACAGAGTAATAAATGTACATTTTAACATATACAAATACATCAACCAAGTCTCCTTATTTTAACAATGTCTCAGCCTCTCAGTAACTTGTATTAAAGTTTTCTTTATTACATATAAGAAACAGTGCCTAAAGGTTAAGGTTAAGATAATGACATGCATTTGTCATATTCAATACAGCTGTCATAAATTTACTTCTTATAGTATTACTGCAAAGTAATCAGTATGCAGTAAGTATGCCATAAATCACCCAGTGATAAATTGTGCTTTACTTTAATCACTTTACGAGATATTTAAGAAATAGCATATTGTTCCCTATGACAGTGCATTTGCTTTACATTTGCTTTTATCTTCCTCAATATAACACATTTAAAGAAGTGGCACAACTATTAGACCTTGTTCATAGTGTTGTACCTTTATTATTTTGTATTTTTTTCTGCAAAAGAAATGTATAGGCTAAGGTAATTTAGTATATTTCATTTTTAGGATTATACAGTTCAGACATCTACATGATAATTTATGTAATGGTTAATGACTTCATAGGATTATACAGTTCAGACAACTACAATATCATTTATGTAATGGTTAATGACTTGTGCAAATACTATTTTAATCATTAGGTACTATTATGCTTTTGTTTTATAATATCTCTCTTCCCAATATGCTTAATGCACATATTATGTTTAGAGGGATTTTGCTTTGCTTTCCAGAACATAAATGTTACAGCAATTAGTTTGGATGCTGATTTAAACAAAGAAATGTCAAGAATTGATTGATGATTCTGTAGAAGGAATCATCAGAGAACATGAAAACAACATGATAATATACATTTGTAAATGGGTCACTCTTTGATATCCTCATATTTCTCTGCTGTTGGTGTTGCATTTCACATGTGCATCACAGTACAGGTATACCAAGGGGGGACTTGTAAGGTTATTTTAATACTATTCCATTGAAGAAGAAAAGCATTATATATATATATATATATATATATATATATATATATATATATATATATATATACATATATACATATATATGTGTCTATTTCTAAATGTCAAAGCTACAAAACTTCAACTTTCTTATGGTCAAAGTTTTGAAATGCAAATAAAAAAACTCTAAATGAAAGCATCTTTTTTTATGTTTTTGCAGGTGGACAAGCTCCTTGCATCCCCCGCATCCCCTGCTAATTAAAAATACCAACTCTAAGATTGCACTACAAGGAAAACGGTAAATATACTGTTCCACCCTCTACTGCAGTCTCCACTGAAATGGTTCAAAGTTTCAAAACTTCAATCTTATGGTCTCGACCATAAGAAATGCAAAGTTTTGAAATTTCAAAATGTAGAAGTAGACTTATATATATATATATATATATATATATATATATATATATATATATATATATATATATATATGGTTCCCATTCAGAAGCCTGAAACATCATAAGCCTGAAAATCAAAATCATGAAACCAAAAGCCTGAAAATTCAGAATCCTGAAAACTCAAAATCCTGAAAGCCCAAAATCCTGAAAGACCAAAATCCTGAAAACACAAAATAGACATACTGATGTCATTGTGGCTTTGTTATTGTTAGCCCTGTGGTGTTAGGTCATGCGTTGGGGTCAGGTAAGTATGCGGTTGGTTTTATCTTAGGGTTAGGGGCGGTTTAAGTGAGTTAGGGTTAGGGCGCAGGTTAGGCATGTATGCAATAGTGACAAATATTGGGGTTAGGGGCGGTTTAAGTGAGTTAGGGTTAGGGGGCGGGTCAGGTGAGTGTGCGATAGTGACGGACCTTAGGGTTAGGGTTAGGGTCAGGGTCAGTTGGTAGATATTAGTGTCTTTATAGTGACATATTAGCATTATTTGTGTTTTCAGGATTTTGAGTTTCAGGATTTTGGTCTTTCAGGATTTTGGGCTTTCAGGATTTTGAGTTTTCAGGATTCTGAATTTTCAGGCTTTTGGTTTCAGGATTTTGATTTTCAGGCTTATGATGTTTCAGGCTTCTGAATGGGAACCATATATATATATATATATATATATATATATATATATATATATATATATATATACACACACATGCATATATATGTTGCATTGCTATATATATGGGTGGGTGGTTGTGTACAAGCACGTCTTTCACAGGCAGCTATTCCCAGTTTGGTATGTATTGCATGAAGGATCCCTTTTATACTTGCTAGCAGGATTCATTACAAAATAATTAATTTCCTTATGCACAGTTTCTCTTCAGGTGATTAATGGATATAAGCATTTTCTTAGGGAAAGGAATGTGTTTATGTCAATTATAAGCTAGTTTGCCATTTTTCACAATATTGTGACATGAACATCAGTCTTTAAGAACAACAAAGAATGGAATGCATGGATCACCCACATGTATAGGATTAGAATGGGTACTAAGAGATTACCAAAACATTACCACATTGGACATTTTCTGTCTGATTTTGCAAAACAAATGATTGTACAGTTTGTTAGCTGTATGCTGTATAAAGCCCAGTTCAAAGCTTGTGCATTGCAGTGTCCTAAAACATCTGCTATCATTCTGTTGCATATGTTGGATATATTGCACTTTTAACCAAGTCAGGCTATCAGACTAATTTAGATTGGTAAAGGCTTTATTTACTATGACATTCAAATTCCCCAAATTAAGGCAATCATAGGCAACTGCATCAGATCCAGGCACAACACTTGTATCTCTATTTGGATCATTCAATCTGTATATTATTTGCAGGTGTATGGACTACAAATTGAAGATGATAAAGTGCAGCAAAATGCAAAAATTACAAATCTTAAACATGTATTTGTAGTTCACTGTTATTGATATAGTATTGGTAAAGTATTATTAACACTGCTAGTATTCTGTTAACACCTAACTATAAAAGTTTGAATTTACTACATGCATTAATCCAGAATTCCTAGTTGATCAAACATGCTGTCTTACAGTCAAACAAGAAAAAAGAAAGCAGGGAGAGATGTCTGGTAATGAGCAGCAGTGAGAAGCCATTTTTTCCAAGTCATTCCTGTAATACTGAAATTGCTTTCAGTAAAAATATTAAATTAAAAGTCACTAATGTTTATTATCTGCAAACATTAAGTTGAAGTATATATTGGATTGACTACATCTGGCAAAAATAAATAAATAAAGAGTCAGCAAAACAGTTCGACTTCTTACAGTTGTCAGCTATGAGAGTAGAAATCAAAAATGGCGACCATGGCTTTGGGTTGATGGAAGGCCAGCAAGTGGAACCCCAGTGAAGAGTACCTGATTACGTAGCTTGGTTTAAATTGATGGAAATCTTTTAAAAATGAGATAAGCACAGCTAAGGAAAGATAGTTTGCGAGAGTAGCTATTGTGAACTCTCACTGAATCGTCTATTGAAGATTTGGGAAAGGAGAATCAGGATTAAAAGCAGAATATGAACACGTATTAACTGACCTAGCAACACCAACAGAGAAACAAGTGGGCAATCGGCATAGAGCTCTGAGGAAAAACATTTCAACTATGTGACTGCTACAAAAGAAAGGACAAGATTAAAAGGTTTTTTTATTTCCATGATACATTAGCAAGCACATAGGTCTGCATACGGGATGAATTAAAATGAAAGGAATTCATACATTTTTTGATCCGAGTACAACAGAAATGTTGATGCAATCTTAACATAAATTAGTGAGAATTCAGAGTTATAAGACAAAACACTATGACCAGGATTCAGAAACATTATCACCACCAGTGCTATCTGGGCAATGCTATAGTGCCCATTCGCATGATAAAGACAATCTGTTAACTCTGACTAGCAGTTCATTATCATGCCTCTGAACTGAACACTGTTCTGTTAGATGTGACAGTTTTACCATTCCCCTACCAGCCCATGCAACACAGTTGCAGAGGAACCTTAAATCATGTATTTGTACACACACACACACACACACACACACACACACACACACACACACACACACGCAGAAATGCACACAATCACACACACACACACACACACACACACACACACACACACACACACAAACACACACACACACACACATATATAGAGCCTGTCAGCTGCAGTTATGCCCAAATCGACATGCATGCACAACATACACATGCACACACACACACACATATACACCAGCACAAATGTGCACACCCTCACGCACACACATGCACGTGCACACACATACACATACACACACACACACACACACACACACACACACACACACATGCACACACACACACACACACACACACACACACACACACACACACACACACACACACACACACACACAAACACACACATATACGCACACGCACACACACACAAATGGCTTTGTAGTACTAACTTCCTTTGGCTCTATCAGCCTTGTTATATACCTTCTCTACTTCACTCTCCAAATAGCATGGTAAAACCATCCCCTGACTAGCTGTACTATGCACTAGCATGCTATTCAAATGTCTTCAATAAGTTATGGAAAGACCATGGCGCTAATGAACATTAGCTACATCCACAGACTAACACATTCTAATTGTAGGTTTACCAATTAGAACACTGGCTGTGATACAGACTGGTTCTTTTGTGCCATTGGAGCAGAACAGTGGTCTCAGAATAACTCACTCTTAATATTGTGCAGTCCTGATGAGAACTAAATTGGACAGTGCATTAAGTATTTCGGAACCCAAGAGTTTATTTAATCCTTGCTTTACTGGCCAGGAAAGACGTGTTTAATTGGAGACGATTAAGTGTTTTTGGTAATGACTATAGCTTACATACTCAGTAAAAAAAGAATTAAATGTTGGGTATCAGTAAGAAAATGTCAGTTGTGAAAGCTAAAGTTTATAAGGGTGTGTCCTAAGATGTTCAGACTCTACTTGTGGAATTCAGATTCTTCATGATTTCTAAGAGGTAAGGTGAACTACTTGAGTATATGAACCTGAAGAAATGCAATAATCTGAAAGGGTGCTATAGGTCCAATCAGGGGAAGGGGCATTATTACAGAATATTGAAAAGTTAAAGCTTCCTGCCCTAAATAGTTTGAAAACGTTTAGAAGAACCATTTTTGCATCAAGTCTTGTAACTTCCAGATCTTGTTTGGCACAGTTAGAGAAAGGTGTACATATTATTACAACAACAAGTTGTATGAAATATGGCTGGACATCTTGGAGTTTGGTTATCAATATTATGTATATTTAATGAGTTGGATATACAATAATAATTTTCATTACTGTTTTAATATTATATTTACAATGTTCTGTTAAAGAGAGAACACTAAATAACTTGCAGGTAGTCTGATGAACACTGCCAAGAAGTGGACAGCTCCCTTTTTTCTAAGTGATTAACCTGAATAAGAGTGATTACAAGTTAATGGTGTTTTGCCTGGCAGACTTATATACACAAAAGAGATTAGCTGCTTTGTCCATAAATGAGTTCATAAGCAAAACATTAACATAAATTATTCTTACATAATGTAGAATCCTGGGGAGAAGCAGGGGTTATTGCTTCCTTAATGGAAGTGATTGATATAAATTAGTTCAATGTTTTAAAATACTATAATTGTATAATGATGATTATATTGACAGTGGAGTCCTATATTTTATTTTTGAAAGTTTTATTAAAAGAAGGAAGAGTCTGGTCAAATTTCATATGCGTAAATTAAGAAAAGAAGGTTAACATAAAACTGGTCACAACTGCTTTTTACTTGAAAACTGGAATAGTACTCATATTCTGGCATATTATCAAGGTATGCTTAACTGCTTTGAAAATATTATGTAAGTGACTTTGGCTGCTGTGTTAGGCACCTAGAAATTCTGTTTATATCATCAGTAGACAAGTCTGTAGGTAATTCTCTGTAAACATCAATAATTTGACCGTTATTTATTTTTGTAAATTAAAATTGCTTTTCAATTGTTTATTTATGTAAGGACTTCTACAGTTTGGTTATCACTCTTATTAAGTTTGTTTCACATATATAGCATGAATACATTTCTCAGAGTTCATTATGATATAATACAAGATATAATTTCCCACAAGATGAGTTTAATATATAATTTGGAGGTGTGGAATAAGTTACATAACAATGAATGTTAACTGGTTAACTAAACCTGTGTAAAGAAAAATTGCATTACTTAGCTTTGAAAATGGGAGCTCTGGATAGTTGCAGTACAGGGAAGACAGCTGAGTAATCAGGAGAATAATGCAGTGATAAGATGGTTTTGGTCTTCTAGAGTAGTATCTTCATTTGTTTGAGCAAGAAGAAGAGAAAAAGCATTCTGGTCTGCAGGACTTGCTTGTTAGATATCAGTGATTTATTTGTTTGAATAGAGGTTATATAGTAGCATCTTATATTACAATGTATAGTGCTTATCTACCTCCAGAGACAGTTAATCATTTTAGGAATTATGAAAGCGGCAATTGCTTTTTTATGAAAGAACTGCTCTGTATATGAGATACTGGAACATCCAAAAAGTCCTGTAGAGGTCATAAATAGATCTAGGTTCTGTTGTATACCCTGTTTTGGTAGGTATTATGGAACTATTGGCAAAGCAATGCTCATTAATTCACCTTTATGATAATAAGTTAAAAACTACAGAATGTACTTTATCTTAGTGATATGTAGGGAAATCTTTAAAAAGGATCCAGTGTGACTGTCAGATATTTAAATTCCTGTGGATGACTGTGTAGGATGTCGAAGAGGGAAGAGAATATTTTTGTTTGTTTTCAGTGTGAGCTGTGTTTGGTGAAGCCAGTTTGGTGAAGCCAGTTCATAAATAACCTCAACAAGACAGGGATGAATATAGATCACCAAGTCACAATGCAGTGATTTTAATGTATTTTCTTGAGAAGGTTCTGTTTGAGAGATAATAGGACAACTAGTTGATGCTTGAAAATTCTAATGAATTGCATAGTAGTTTGAGTCCATCAGAATGAAAGGCCTTGAACAGGCCTGGATTAATCACATTAATCACAAATAGCAGGCTAAAAGAAGTAGACTTCCATCAAAAGATAAATAAGACACACTGACATGATAGATTTATATCCCAAAGTATCTCACACCTCTATAACAAATTTCCACTAAACATCAAGCAAAGTAGTAACCTCACCATCTTCAAGATAAACATAGATAGTTAGGTGGGCAACCTCAAATTCTTCCCTAATCTATTTTGTCTTGCTCTCTGTGAAGCTGGTGAAACCTTTGAATAGGGTTTAGGCTAGGCTTTTAGTAGTCTGCAGATTGATTGCCTGGTACTTATCAATGAACCAATGATACTATAAACTGGTTAGCAAACAAGGCACCTGTAAAATGCTCTTTGTTAGCATTGGTGATTATTGCCTTGATGACTGCATGTAGGGAAGTTTGCATATTCCTATGTTTTACAAAATGGTGTTAATGTGAATAGAATTTTATATCATTATATCACTGAAAATCTACTTTCTTGGGCAGCATCAAATTTCAACCAAGAAACTATAATCCTAGGTGATTTCAACTTAGATTGGCACTCCTGCTCATCCATCAACCTCTCCCACTTGTTAAACCTTTTCAATTTCACCCAAACCATATCCTGTCCAACTCGAATAGACAAACATTCCAAAAGGCAGTCAACCTTAGAATGGATGCTGACTAACAAACCTAACCTACACTACCGAGGTGGCTGCCTTCCAGACTCCCTCACTGACCACTCCCCAACATCCCTGTACAGAAAATGGGTCCACACCCAAACCAACCTAATATATAGATTCATCCATAAGAAGAAAAATGTCTCCCCTTCCATTTTTAACCTACTACTTCAAGAAAGCAACTGGTCACCACGTAATAGCCTCCCACTGGTTCATGCTGTTCAGTCCTTCAACAGTACCTTTCTTAATATACTAAACATGCTTGCACTCACTAGGAAAATTAGACCAAAGTCTACAAACCTACCCTGGCTATCGAAAGACACTAAATTGCTACTCAAACAAAGAGACAGGGCTAATTTATCACACCAACAAAGATAGAGCAAACCTCATCAACTACCAACAACTCCGAAATCTATCTAAGAAACAAATAAAATCCGACAACCAAAACTACTTCCATACATGTCAACAACAGCACCAAAACAACCCCCAAAAATTCTGGAAAAACATTTACAATCTGCTCAAACCTGGTTATACCACAACCCCTCCACTAGTCACCACAAATGTATATGTCCCTATTGCAACACAATTCAACTCACACTTTATTAACACAATCAACTCACTGCTGGACAGCCAGCCTAAACAACCTCTGTCTGTCCCCACATTCTCCTCATACTCTCCCAACTCACTCATATTTACACCGATTCAAACAAGCTACATAAAATTACTCCTTTCCAAGCTTAAATTGTGCTGTCAAGCAGCAGATGAACTACCCAATGAATTTCTTAAAATTGCCACCCTACAATTGCCTACCCCATCCCTGTCCTGATCAACTGCTCCATTGCAGAGCAATGCATCCCCTCTCTCTGGAAAATATCTCATATAATTTCCCTCCATAAAGGTGGACCCTCTAAAAAACTAACCAACTACTGCCCCATAGCCATCCCGTTTTATCTTGCTAAAATCTTAGAAAAAATGCATTCACAGCCAGCTCCTAAACTGCCTCCTCAATCACAACCTCCTTTCCTCCTCACACCATGGTTTTAGACCAAAACATAGCACTAGTACTGCCCTTCTGTCTTTCACTAACACCATCCAGCATCTCATAAATGAAAGCCAACTTGTCTCATCCATTTTCCTTGATATGTCAAAAGCCTTTGACACCATATCCCACCAAATACTTCTAAACAAACTCTCATCCTATGGCCTTAGTTCATCAGCTCTATCCTGGTTCCACAGCTATCCTTCCAACCAACAGCAAGCTACCAAATGGGAAAACAGACTTTCCCCCTTAATCCCCATCTCTGTCAGGATACCCTAAGGTTCCATACTAGGTCCTCTCCTCTTTACAGTATTTACAAATAACCTCAGCTCTACAACGTAACTAGCCTCCATTGTCCAGTATGCTGATGATTCCACATTTATATGCTCTGTCCCCACTCCCCAGGAACTCCAAATAAAAATGCAAACCTGTTCTCAAGATACAGAAAACTACCTCACAGAACATCAATGTATTTTATACCTAAACAAAACTAAGATAATAGTCTTCAGAAACAACAAAGCCAAATCACACCAGGCCTCTCTATCAATACTCTCCTCAAATGGTACCAAGATAGAACCCACAAGCCAAACCAAACTTCTTGACATAACAATAGAAGATAACTTAAGATTTGACAGGCAGATTTTCCTCACTATCAAAAAAGTCCACTGCAAACTAGACACCTTGTTTAGAGCCAAACAATACCTTACAGAAAGTGCCAGACTAGCCACTACTCGCTCACAACTGCTTTCCACCCTCCTTTACAGATCCCAAATATTTACTAACCTGAAAAACCACTGACCTTAATAACTTAGAATCCTGCTACAACAAAATCACTAAATTTGCCACAGGGCACCCATATAGGACCCTCCACTGCACCGTACTTTCCCAATTCAACTGGCTAGAACTCCCTAATCTCCTATCGCTCAACCAGCTGACCATAGGCCACAAACTAATCCATCTACCCAATGATTGTCCTGCATTTTCCAAACTAATCCAACCTAATGACAATATCAGATCACTTCAATCTTCTAACAAACTAATGCTAAAGGTTATTCAACCCCACAACTCCCATGGCACCTCCGTCTACTCTTATAAAATTGCCAAGATCTGGAACACACTTCCTCAAACCATAGCAAAAAATTCTAACTGTCATGACTTCAAACAACTCCTAAAAGAATATCTAGCAAAACATTAGCTTTGGTCCTGCCATACAGCTGGCTAAGTCTACCCACTCCCTGACTTTATCTCCTAGTTCTGCTCCTCCTAATCTCTAGCTCTTAACCCTTTGATTTTCTTTCTTACCACCTAGCTAAATTCTTCAGTTTAAATCAATAACTAGTCGTTGGACAGAGGTCCTACACAACCTTTCTGTTATAAGCCATGTATACTATATGGTCCCCTAAATCATTGTATAGCCATATATCCTGATACCATCTGCTATATTTGTCCTTGACAGTAATTAATATTGCGAGTTGAATTACACTGTTACTATGGATCAATCATAATAAATTTTTGCCAGTAGTCTTACTATTTCAGTAATATTGGTTTTCGCTAGCAGTATTTTCTGCCAGTATTTTTAATATGATTAGCATTATTAGTTTGTGTAACTGTAAACTGTATAACTGGAGCTTTTCTCCCTGGGTCTCTGCTAAAAACGGGCTTCTGGCCCAGCCAGACATTACCCGGTTAACAAATGCAATAAATAAATAAATAAGTTAGAGAAGGGAAGCAAGCTTATTGCATATGTCTTTCACATATAATTTGCTTAGGTGAGGAAGAATAGATATAGGTCAGTAGTCCAAAGTACTACAGTTACTGGCATATTTTGGGATATGGTAATTATAGATACATTAAAATATCTGGAAAGATTTTTGTATAAATGATCGATTGAGTATATGGCTGATCTGTTGGAAGATCAGTTCACCACAGATTAAAATACAACATAGAAACATGTCATCTGACCCAGCAGATTCAAGATTAAGACATAACTGCATTAAGGTGTGTGTTTCTTTCAGAGAAATTTGTTTATAAAAAATAAGGGTATATAATGGGGAAGGAGAGATTAATAGAGCTAAGATTGGAATGCATTGGTAAACTCAGTTAAAATTTATTAAGAGATAGGGAGTGAAAGGTGTTTTCTGATTAATTTATGTCCAGACTAGTCTGCTACATGAAAAAAAACTAGTTGTTTATCTGGTGCAAGGGTATCTTTGCTGTGCCTTATTGCCTTTTTTGGCTTGATTTTATATGGGTTTACAGATGCTTTAATCTTGCAAGGATATTGTTTGCATTCAGTTTTGTCAGTCAGTGAATCTGTTTGAAGAGGTATTAGAGATTAGGTGTATTCCTTTTAAAATACAAGATTTTGCAAAGCCTTAATGTGTAGACCAAGATTTGAGTTTGAATGCTAAGAAAAACTGTTAAGAAGGCTGATTCACTGATACTGGCTATCATACTGAGTAGAGGCTATCTGAGTTTATTAATTGCATTTTTCATATTTATTTTGATTGTTGCCTAAGAGGTTGAGGTTGTTTGGCCGGGGGTTAGGGTTCTTTAAAATATATGTGTATAATATGACAGAGAGGTCACTAATGTTTGCATGGTCCACTAGAATGGCATGTTGATGAGGATGTCCAGTAATATATTATTATTTTGTTAAAAAGTATGGCCTAGATATTTTTAAATTTTTTGAAATAGTCCAGCGTCACAGAAAAAACTCAAAGAGATGATAAAGTGTAAGTTGATATTTATTTTGGTTACTGATGTGAACATTTATATGATTTATGACATTTGTGTTGGACATTTGTGGTAGTCAATATACAGTTGCACTGGTCAGTGTGAATTATTTTGAATATTTGTGATTATGAGGAAGGTGAGTATTATTTTTAATAGCAAATTATATGTAAGTAAATTTGCAGTGGAATCATCTGACATAATATTGAGGAGTCATGTGAGTGAGGAGTGCACGCCCATAGAAATATTGTGCTATACCATAATGTAGATGAGTTTTTTAGGTGACTCTGAACACAGCCGCCCAAATAGTATACATTAGTTACACAGAGCCAGGGCTAGACAGGTGAAAGATTTGTTCTCGTGGTCTGACTGCAAGAACTACTAGCAGTCCCTACTCAGAAGAGTGAAAGTGAAACATAAGCCTTTAGTCCACCTACATCTCCATCAGATAGGTGCCCTGAGTGTAGAGAGTGTGATATGTCCAATTAGGAATCTGAAATATGCACCATTCTGTAGGAGGATATTGACAAATGTGTACAGATCTGCAAGGGTATAGTTAAAAAAGGATAGACTACTCAATACCTTGGCTACAGAATTCTTGACCTATTGCAGATTATCCATATTGGAGTCTAAGATAAAGAACCAAACATTACAGTAAAAGTGGAGGGAAAAACAGTGCGTGAATTCAAGTGTTGAAATGAATGTATGACAGGTTAAGAGCTGCTAACACCTGGTCATTAAATGTCAGTGAATTATCAAGAATAATTGTAAGACCCTAGATCCCTGACACAAATGCCATATGATTACTCTTGGAAATAAATTTCAAGAATAAAACTATTGAACCTATGGTACTTAATATCGCATATACTAGAAATTCTTCTGTCTTCAGAGGGACTGTTTTGTTTGAGGTAGATTCAGCTGCACTTTAGAGGTTGCATAAAACTGGAATAATAGATACATAACATACATGAAAAAATAGGTATTCCGTCATAATCTTTACTAACATGACAGAACGGGTCTATGTCAGATAAACAAAAACGCAGTCTCTCAAATGGTCATCTTCTTCTTCTTTCGGCTTTTCCCAGTTAGGGGTCGCCACAGCGGATCATCTGTCTATGAGCGAATAATAATAACATAGAAATTTGTATTGTGGGGGGCTGCACCCCCACACCCCCCACTAAATATATATTCGTACTCCGAGGTTGCACTACAGTGAGGAAAGTGCAAATATCCCATTCTTCACTGTACTGCAATCCCAAAATACCACTTCTGATGTTATGATTATTCGCTCATTTGAGCATTCACGAGATTGCATTTTCATTTATCTAAAGAAGACCCAACAGAACTGCTTAAGAATGATATGATATCCCACATCCACTGCAGTGTTATAGTATTCTTAAAGAAATACTCTACGTGTATATATACATATATATATATATATATATATATATATATATATATATATATATATATATACTCACACACACACACACACACACACACACACACACACACACACACACACTCACACACACACACACACACACACACACACACACACACACACACACACACACACACACACACACACACATACATATTTAATCTCTAACTTTAAATTTGCTGCTTGTATTAATATCTCTATCTCTCTGTATATCTATCTATATGTGTGTGTGTATGTATTCAATGTATGCATATATATATATATATATATATATATATATATATATATATATATATATATATATATATTATAGCGAGAGAGGCACACACACACACACACACACACACACACACACACACACACACATAGTAGCACTAGGAATATCATGTGTCACATGACATACATATATATAATTTCAGGCAGATACGTGCACAAGACATATGCACCTTCATCAGTGCATACTGAACATGCAATATAAACTTGCAGTAGTTTTGACAGCAGCATAATAATTAGTCCTTGCTGTCAGGGACTGTAACAAAGACAATCCATTTGGAAAACATTCTTATGACGCCACTATATGAAGAAGGTCCAATTACTGTTAGATAATGATGATGATGATGATAGCACATTTGTTTAAGTGGACAGATTCAGTAGTCTGGACTCAACATTTCATCTTGCGGAAGAGAAAGTGGCTGGTACTTTGCCTTAATTTAGATATGCATGTGCTGCAGTTTCAGGAACAATGTCTGAGGTAGGTGACTGTGACACATCCTGACTCAAATGATATCTTACTGGTACTTTCTCAATCAACAGTTAGTGCAAAGAGTCAATCTCCGTATTAATATTAATAAGTTTAATACACCCAAAACAATATGTATGCAAATTATGAACATGGCAAGCCTAAACTTGAGTGCACCATTATAAAATTGTAAGGTTTATTCCTGAATGACCAATTGTTGAGTGGGGGGCTCCTTATGGGGCCTTAGTAACACTCAGCACTAACACATGATCGTGGGCATTATAATTAATTTGGACTAATCCAATAAGTGGAGATTTCATGGACATCTTTTCAAGTGGGACTGTGCACCTGCCTAAGAAGTTAAGGAATGTGTGTTATCTTGTAAAAGCCATATGATTTTATGTTTCTAGTAGTCCTGGGTATCCTTCATGAATGTGAAGTAAAAGCCAATGAATATTTATAAATGTGGAAGATGTGTGGGAGGAACATTAACATTTTTTCTGGGAGATGTCTAAAAAATTGATGATTTGAAAAATTCTAATT
This sequence comes from Protopterus annectens, assembly GCF_019279795.1. NCBI lineage: Eukaryota > Metazoa > Chordata > Ceratodontiformes > Protopteridae > Protopterus > Protopterus annectens. The sequence goes on from NC_056744.1 coordinate 278,383,833, forward strand.
TAAAAGCAGGATGTTGATACTCTTTTTGGGGTTCATTTAACTATATGTTTGTATTAATGGAAATGTATGTTACAGAAAAATGGAATTCTTTTGTACACTCCAGGCTGAAAAGGAGATGATGCACCCTGGTGTAAGTTGGGTATAAGGCTTTTATTCTAAATGATGACTTTGTGGGTGTATAAGTTTATAGTTATGAAAGAGAGTAGTTATAGCTGGGTACTACACAGTGAAGTGAAAGTGATGGCCATAAATAGCTTGTAAGGTGGCCAATAGAACATTTGTGTAAGGCAAGTGTTGTTGTCAACAAGATTGGACATTGTAGGGGTGGTGGTTACTCTCTTTATCCTACGAATGCTGTGGGGAGCCATGCAGTCAGATAGTCAGCTTCAGCCAATCTCTTATCTCGTTGAATGGTCTGAATTTAGTACTTGCTGATTGATAATACAGACATAACGGTTGAGCTGATTGCCAGCAAATGTGAAGGTGATGCATAAGTCACTACTATATAAAAAAGTGTTGCTGAGGAGTGGTTGTATGGCTAGTCAGGGTTAATCAGAGTGGTATCTCCTCTTGCTTGCTGATCATTTGCTAGTTATTATGTGGTGGCCATTTCTTGTGTATTTGCCCCAGTCAGTGTGCAAATCTGCATGTACAGAAATAGTCTTAACCAGGTCAATGCTGAGTGGGATTATTTCCCCTCTCTCATTATTGTATAACAAATTAATAAATATATAATGATATGGTATACAGTTTTGTTAAAGTAAATATTAGTGAGTTAGTAGCATGATGTGGCATGAAGGCAGACGATATTGGGCACTGTGATGCCATTTGGTTTTGGCGCGTTTGGAGGCATCTTTCAACTATCCTTGATTTGGCACTGAATTAACTTAAATTTTAGGTATGCCCCCCATTAATCCCTTTTAAAGCTGGTCACATTTTAGAGTAATGTGGTAATTTTATTTAGCAAATGACAACATTTAGTAGAGCAGTGGACATCCTTTACTTTGCAGGTTTATTAAATCACTTTCCTTCATTCTGTCAATATTGCAAGCTAATTATATCAATATTTTAAAGGCATCAAATTGTTCTTGATTATTCCAGATTAACTCTAGATACTCTTGAATTTTCTTGATGATTCATCAAGAACTGTGTTTGTTGATGCTCTTTTGCATGGACATGCTGCTTGGGAAAGGGTTTGGTTTCTCTCTTGGCAATCTCTTGCATGTCCAGGTCCTTTGTAGTTGACTTATTGATGAGTTTTTTTTGTTTTGGGATGGCATGGTGCTTGATCTTTTTGAGATGGGGTTTGATCTGTTTGAGGTGGGGCTCAGTCATCTTTAATTTTTTTGTTATCCAAGGATGAGACTGTGGTGACAGAAACTATGAGGCACTGACATGATTGTATAGAGTTCTGACTTTTACTCAGGGAAGCATTCTTTTACACCTGGTTGAAACTTTCCTCACACCAAAACAAGATTACAAGCTTTTGGTGCCAAGATAATTACATTTATGTATTCAAGGTTATTGTAAGACAATAGTTGAATGCATTGCATTCACACTGGGCATAAGTGCTGTAAAGACTGGTATGTTAAGTTCAGAATATAAAAACATAAAAAAAGAGTCAGTGGAAGAAACTAGAGCTAAAGCAGTTTAGGATATGGTTAGGTATACAAGGTATTTACGTCAGTAGTATTGTGTTCTGTGGAATAAAGTCAATGGTGAATCAGGAAATGTAAATAATCTACACAGGTCCTCTTCCCAGGTACTGAGTGATTTAAGTTCAATTCAGGTCTATTTGTCAGGTGCTCCTCTTTGAACTACCCCAATTTTTGGGTTAATCCACCATTAATCATGATAAATTTATAATATGGGCTGTTCGTGGTTTAGTATTACATAACCTAAGTGCACCATTCATTCTTTAAGATATGTATAACAGGGTAGTTTAGTTTGCCTTTTAGAGTAATTAATATGAGAATCATGGACACTACCAGGTGTGTTTTGTTTGACAGTGAGAGTTATTTCATTTTTGCTAAATTTACTAGTCATATTTTCTGTATTAGAGTTTCATTTCATGATTTATTCTGGGCATTTTACAGATTTTCTTTCTTTTCACAGATTCGATTACTCAGAAAACATTAAAATCTCAGTGAGCCAAATTGACTTTGGAAGTTGAAGACTTGTTTCTAGAACTAGAATACAAAGGTAGCTAAATCCCATCAGGGTCTAAGAGAGAGCATGCAGCAGCAAAACTGAACTTGCCTCTGTTAATGGAAGCTCCAGCCAAGAACCGTAGATGCAGACCATGGAAGACAGACAAGATCTCACCAGAATACAAAGTTAAATCAGGGTCTGCCATCCCAGCTGCTGCCCTAGATGGACCAAATAACAAAGGCCTTCAAAGAATAGAATAAGTAGGGCAATGTTAGGGCAAATCACACACAAGAGGAGAACTTGCAAAAGTCTCTAGAGTCCTTTGCAGATGTCAGTAGGGACTGGTTATTTTGTTTGGTTTTAAAAAATGGATTTGGGACCCCAGTTGTTAAAAGGGATGATGGAACTCCCAACACCCCTTTAGTGAATGTCCCTTCCTCATTTAGTTCCAGTCAATCAGTCAAGATAGAGCAGGAACAACAGCAGGTGGTGCTGAGGGAAATTCAAATTTGGATAATAGCATTTCAATGTTGTTGTTGCCAATGTCTTCAGCAGATAATGCATCTGACTCTTGGATGGAGATTGGCACTTGCTAGGAGTAGCACATAATAGCACTCATCTCAAAATCCATTAAGGACAAACTTATTAAGGTAGACTACATGCAATGTTTTTCAGGTTTTTCCGGTTAGGGGTCATCAGAGCAGTTCACAGGTCCACAGATTGATTGGCAGTGGTGGCGGATATTTTCAAACTGGCAGATGCTGATGGAATATAAAGATTCAAAACATTCAAAGTACACTTGTGAACAAAGACCTTAACACCATAAAAAACAAACTAAAGTAAAAAGAAAAGGTGAATGATCAACACAACTAAAAGATAAACACTTTTAATAACAGAAGTATTAAAAACATAAGTGCTTTTATGATTCACTTATCGCTTCTTCAGACAAAGTGTAACAGCTGCATTCTAAGCATTTAAACCACCTATAACCAATCAAATGACAGCACCTACTCCATAAACCGTAAACAATGAAACACAGATAAATATATTATAAAATGCCAATAAATTTAATTAAATTAGATTAGATACTATTCTATATGTCATTGTTAAAATCTCATAGTTAAAACAAACTATGTAACATATGCAAAAAATATATACATTCATATCTCATCCTCAGTGGGGTAGTGTCCATGCTCTCATAGCCGGTTTTAAAGACATGGTCTCATTAATACCAGGAGGATTACTTGCATGTAAATTCAAAATTCAAGTCTGTTCTCTTAACTCAGTCTTGTTCCTGAAATTCCCTCCTCTAATCTCTTCCGTTGTAACTTCTAGAACAAAGAACCTAAAGGTATAATGACTGCCCATGGCTTCAATGTGTAGGGCTAATGCATTGCTATCCTTTGCATTCTTAATAGCATTTATGTCCTCAAGTATCCTCTACTTAAAGAAGCAATTCATCTTACCTATGTAAAACGCACTGCATGCAGTGCAGTAGTCAGACTAAATTTCTGGTAGTACAGTCAGCATAAAAAGCACATTATTTAGGGTATCTAAGCATTAAATGTGTAAAACTCCTACCAGAATCAATTTAGTGACAAGCACTACACCTTCTACAAGGAAAAGTCCCTTGATGTTGTGAAACAGATAGAGATCTGTCAGTATGTTTCTTATAGCATAACTGCCTTCTCAATGACAAAATTGTTCCTAAAAGAAAACTGTGGTACATCACTAATAACATTTATCAAATCATCACATGCACGTAAAATATTCCATTTTTTTTTAATGATGTCACAAAAAATATTAACGTCACTTGAATAGGTAAGTGGAACCCTCACTTGTTTTCTGGACAATCAACCTTGCATATTATTATGTTCAAGCACCTGGTCAGAAAAATAAAGAAAGAGAGATAGATCATTGTATTACTTAAGTACATTCAAAGAATAATGGTAGAGGTAGAGCTTATTTTTTTTAGAATGGTAGAGGTAGAGCTTATTTTTCTGACCAGGTGGTTGAACATAATAATATGCGAGGTCGATTGTCCAACAAACAAATGAGGGTTCTACTTACCTATTTAAGTGACTTTAATGTTTTTCGTAACACAGTTAAGAAAAATTGTCAAATTTTATGTGTATGTGATGATTTGATAAATGCTGTTAGTGATGTACCACAGTTTTCTTTTAGGAAAAATTTGTCATTGAGAAGGCAGTTATGCTCTAAGAAACATACAGACAGATCTCTACCTGTTTCACAACATCAAGGGACGTTTCCTTGTAAAAGGTGTAGTGCTTGGTGCTAAATTCATTCTGGTAGGAGTTTTACTCATTCAATGCTTAAATACCCTACAGAATGTACTTTTTATGCTGACTGCGCTACTAGAAATTTAGTCTGAGTACTGCACTGCATGCAGTGCGTTTTACATAGGTAAAATGAATCGCTTCTTTAAGTAAAGGATACTTGAGTACATAAATGATATTAGGAATGCAAAGGCTAGCAATGCATTAGCCTGACACATTGAAGCAGTGGGCAGACATAAAACTTTTACGGTTTTTGTGGTAAAAGTTATAATGGAAGAGATTAGAGAAGGGGATCTCAAGAGCAAGATGAAGTTAAGAGAACAAGCTTGGATTTCAAATTTACGTGCAGCTAAAGCTCCCAGTTTTAATGTCTGTCTCTTTAAAACTGGCTTTGAGAGCACAGATACTTCCCCACTGATGCTGATATATTACTTTATATATTTTGTGCATATATTGCATAGTTTGTTTTACCTATGAAGTTTTGACAATGATATACCCCCGGATTCATGAATCCTCCGTGTAAGACTTAATAAGTCTTACTCGAAGGCTGCAATTGAACGGTATGACGTCAGCGTGCTATGAATATGCATGAGGGCACGCTGACCCAACCGTAAGTCCTACACGGACCATGTAAGAAAGCAGGGGGCGTGTCCGACTGCCAAGCAGTCCAAATGTCCATGTCCCTGCAAGTGTTCAAAAATAAAGTAAATAAACAAGAGCGAGTCCACTCAAATGTCCCTGCACCCAACACCACACTGCCTGATAATGTAAACCCCCATCACACATCTAAAATGCATAACCATAACATTTTTTTAAATACCCAAAATAGCTGCCCGTATTTGCACGTGTGTGCGCGTGTGTGCCCATTGCTTAGCTACAGTCAGCAATTCTCACATGGAAGAGCATAAGAAAGAATGTTTATGCAAATCACATGAAATAGCAATAGCATAATGGTAGAGCATTCGCACAAAGAAGAGGCATTCGTGGTTCGAGTCCCACCACTCCCTTTTGTATTTATTTTTTTAAATCAGTATATGGAATAATACCCAACATATATATGTTGAAACATAACTAAAAGCAGTGAAATGGCCAATGTATCAGAGAATAATATAAATATTTTAAAGAATCCCAATACAGAATTGCCCACAGTTAAGCAGTGCTTCACCCAGCGCAATATAGTTGCCCCTAGCTAACCTGCGCTTTACCCAGCACAAGGCCCATAGCTAAATTGCTCTTTACCCAGTGCAAAATAGTTGCCCAAAGCTAAATAGCGCTTTACCCAGTGCAATCGGTTTGCGCAGAGGTGCGCGACTCGCCAACCAACGCCCCATCAGGCAACGTGGAGCAACGTAGAGCAAAGTTGCTTACACACAGCCACATCCCCTAACTTGTCTGGACAGCAGTAAAATAAAATACAATGATAAGGTTTGAACCTAGGACACTGTGCACCATAATCAAAGTACTGAACCACTAAGCCACGACAGCTTAGGAAAAACTTTCACTGTTAACTTATATATAGTAATAAATGTTTGCTTAACCATTGTTAAGCATGTCTGCAGTCAGCCAAGAATATTCAAAAACAGCCAATCACAGAAAAGTGCGGGAAATGCGGCATATTTAAGCCACATAGGCAGGAATACTCGCCATAACTGATTGTAGCTCCCATTTGCAGTTAGAATGTCTGGTGTTGGAGAGGGTACACGCTTTCGAGTGCAACGCTGGGGCATCGAGGAGTTAAGATATATGGTTTGGCTCCTAGTCCATCAGCATGAGACTCGACTCCTGCAGGGCCAGTTCCAAGGAACAGAGTATAAGGCGGAGGCTTGAAACCGGTTGGCTCATTAACTCACCAGTGCCATAGACGTCCCTTGGACTGGTGAGCAGGTCCATCACCACCATGCAGACCTGAAGAGGCAGAAGCAGGACCTTCTGAACCAGTGGATCCAGGAGGCCCGTCAAATGTGGGATGTCCCACTACTAAGTAGGTAGCCATGGAATGCAGTATGTGAGATAAGCTGATATAGTCTAAATAATGGATAGGTATGTCTCAATATCCCTTTATTTACTCCACAGCTGCAGGTGCACGCGCTATGCATCAGCAAGCCTATGCAGATAGGCTGCTAAGGCTGTGCCACCAGGCAGATTAGTAAATATTCTGCATGTATTATTACATGATATATGTGAGTGAGCATGAGAAAAGTGTTAAAACCCAATAATACAGCAATAAAATGTCCTGATTAAATCCTCTGCATGTACTGTTATATAACAAATGTCAGTGAGCCAGAAATTGAGTGTACTAACCCACCAATCAAGCTAAAATAATTCTGGAATACTATCCCTGCATGTATTGACATAACATATAAGTGAGCAGGCCTGCAAAAGAGTGTTGTAACCCATCAGGAAAGGTATAATATATCCTGAATATGTCTTCCATATGCACTGTAATAACAAGTAAAGGAAAGAGCCAGTAGAAAAGAGTTTTCAATGTAATTAATAAAGGTATAAAATTTGGAGTGTGTCTGTGTCACTTACTTGGAAATGTTGTTGTACCCTTGCAATAATAAATAGTACTGTTGTATTAGGTGCTGTCAACCCACAGTTGTGCTGTCCCATAGGAAGTGGACGAAGGAAGTGGCAGTAGCTGTGAAGTATAAAACATTAATTCCCTGAATAAATCATCTGCATGTACTGTTACATATCATAAGTCAGATAGGCAGGAATAGAGTGTAGTAACCCATGAATAAAGCAAAAACATGTCTGGAATACTATCTCTGCATGCACTGTCATAGATAAAAATGTGAGTGAGCCTGTAAAACAGTCTTGTAACCTATCAATAAAGGTATAACATTTCCTGAATATGTCTACTGTATGCAGTGTAATGTCAAATACAGGAGAGAGCCTGTAGAAAAGAGTTTCAATGTAAATAAGAAATGTGTAATACTTGCAGTGTGTATGTGCCAGTTACTCAGAAATGTTGTTGAACCCTTGCAATGAAGAAATGTTACACTGTTGTAGTAAGTGTTGACAACCACCAGTAGTGCAGTCCCATATAAAGTGGATGAAGGAAGTGCCAGTAGCTGTGAAGTATGCAACAGTCCTAAACAGTTGTGAAATGGCTGACATGCATAGGTAAATCTGGCACACAAGTAGCCTGTCAAGGTGTTCCCCAGAAACTTAAGTGTGTTACCTGAAAAGTAGGTTTGTGTAGAAAACAAGTGAAAAAGCCATGTGAAAACATCCAGATGTGCACATACATAAACAAGTCAATTTAATACAAGTATGTAGCAGTAACATCTGCATCCTGGACAGTTACCATGCAAGATATAGGCCAGGTATATCATGAAGTAGCAAAACCCATAATGCAATCAAATGCATGTTGCTCAGTGTAAGAATACATGTAGGGGATATACAGCTGCAGTCAAAAGGAATGTAGTGTACACTTAAAGTACTAATAAGATGTTAATGGAGGTTTCTTTTTACACCCTACTCCATGTGCATAAACAATGCAATTCCACACCTCAATGAGTATGTGTAATCTCATAACATTTGTTGGGACATAAGTCCTATTGTTATTTAAATCTGCACCTACTTTGATACATGTCCCCTGTTAAAACACCACAATTTTGGTGGCCTGTTGCCACCAATCATCCCTGCATGCTGTTGGAATGTCCACTGTCGTTCAATACATGCATGTGTTATGCTTGCTGTTCAACTGATGTAACCCTGGTGTGTTGGGTTAATGGGAATATTACTGCATGCTGTTACAACTAACTTGGAATGCTGTTGTCTATGTTGTAATTAAACACACCTAATCACAGAATGTATGGGAAGGCCGGTCCCAGTGGACCCACCTGCCCCACCTCAGTTGGCAGTTGCACTTGGCGCCAGCAGGTCTGGTGCCCAGCCAGGGCCACCCTTCTCCGTAGGTCCTGTGCCACCTACAGGTGGAAGCGCTGCAGGGGATGGGGTGCATCCCCCCTGCAAGCGTGGCTGGGGAAGGGCCTCCTGCCACCCGCCGAAGGGTCCGGGTTGTGGTGCGTAGGGAGATCCAGCGTTTAGTCATTGATCCCCTACGGCAGCTCGAGGTGAGAGTGGCGCAACTCATGGGTGAGCCTGCCCCTCCTACGCAGCCCCCAGCACAGTGACCCTCGGGTCTGTGAAGGTCCAGTGGTGACTGCCCATGGGTGGGGATAGTAGTCCCACTGTTACCATCTGTGGGCTCATGGGCTTGCGATTTCCAAACATCCGTCCCCATCAATTGTCTTTACCCACCCCATGTATCATACTCCGCCCCTGTATGCATCTTGTTTGTCTTGTCTGTTTACCTACCCAACCTATCTCCCCAAATATACCTACTTCCTCTACCGCACTTACCACTCTCCCCTGAAAAAAAAAAGGGCAATCTGTACCCGAAAAAAAATTACGCCCATACATAGCTTCCCATTTCGCACACATGTCCATTGGACATGTACACTGATAATTCTAATTGGCAGTGCAACAAACTATGTTGTCTTCACCCCTCTCTCAGGGGTGGAAGGTTTCAAGTTTCACTCCAAATTATCAACATATGCACAGCTGTTGCTGTTAAAGAAATGGGCAGCTATGGGCCTTCCCTACACCCTTCCTGCACATCCCAAGCTTGTTTTCCTACTGTCTTTCCCTCTCTGTGCCCCCTTTTTCACCACTTTCCTATCTCCCCATTTTCTTTTCTTTAAAAGAAATTAGCACGGGGGTTAGTGGGCATAAGCACTTTTAAGCAGTAGTAAGCGGGATTAAGCGAGTGTGCACATGTGTGCGCTTAGCTAAGCGTAGCTAAGCATCATGCAAACCTGAGTAAACCCGCTTACTACTGCTTAAAAGTGCCTTCTATGGCAGGACCCTTGTTCTTGTGAGCAGAAAAATAAAAAACCTCTGCCAGTCTCGAACCCCAGACCATTGACACAATAGACTGCATGAATTACCACTAAGCCACAGCAGATATACAAATAACTTGGTCCTGAAATAAATATATCATGCATTACAATGAGGGAATGTAAATGGAAATTAGGCATGGTATAACACAAACCCTTTTCTGTGTGTCTTTACCAGCAGTGGTTGTGGAATTGAATGACATGACTGTGAAAGGGGAACCAGCCATCCTAGCAGGGAATAATGCTACAATAGCACCTTACAAACACCACACAGTATCAGACCAGGATAAACACTGGCCACAGGAATACAGTGCAATAACCTTATTTGTATGGCAGTTAATTGTGTAAGTGAGAAAAATGTACATACTCCCATGTATGAGTACAACATGCACATAACTGGCTACAACCCTAGCATCAGATAAGAGACAAATACCAGCCTTCAGACTGACACAACGGTGTCCAGAGCAAACAAGCATGGGCCCCACCTTTGAAATATGAAAGGGCTACGCCTACCTAACCTAGCATTTTGTAGCAGTGGGCTGCAATCACAGTGAGTAATGCAATCACCAAACTGCAGGCTGCATGCAATTACTGAATGGCGGGCAGCAATTGGTGCAGAGGCTGTCACATGCCCAAATGCAGATACCTAGAAAAGCAGACTGTACCTGCAGTCCACACATGCAATTATATCATTGCAGGTGTCGTGAGACAGAGAGCGAGAGAGAGCGAGACAGAAACAGAGACTGAAGCTGAAATAGAGGGCAAAAACCCAAAGCAAACCAGCCAAAAAATAAAAAAAACTAAGGTGAAACAGAGGGCAAATACCCAAATCAAACCAGCCAAAAAAATAAAAAAAGATACAAAACCATATCACACGGAGCAGGTAAATACAAAGGTAAGGTATGTAACTCAAATGTATGTGTTGGCATGTTGTAGATGTTCCTGAAGAGTACTCTACACACTGCAAATCATCCATGTGTGGCAGCAGTATGTATCTATCTGTATCTGCACATGTGCATAGGGCAAGGGACATACTGCAACTGTTAGTGAAGGCTGGACAACTATCTGTCAGTGAATGTTGATATGTGCATATATCCATGTAGGTTGTAGTGTGTGGCCTAGAAGACAGCATGCAGTGCGGTGGAGTGGCCTTAGGTCAACTGGTGCCCTAGGCAAAAGGGCCCCATGGCACCCCCCACCATACTTCCTGGTGCCCCCATCCTTGTGTCCACATAAATAGTGGAAAAGCACCCCTGCTAGAGCGGCGCCCTAGGTGGCCGCCCAGTAGGCCTATGCCTAAGGCCAGCTATGGTAGTGGTGATATATGTCATGTGGTGGTTAAATGCTGTGGGACAGATATGTCAGATCTGATGTGTTACAGACAGTGAGGCCTGATAATGCTACAAGGGCTGAGGACACCCACATACATTCTGCACAACACTGTGCAATGTAATCACATACCTGTACATCCCACAACTGTCACATAAGGGAGATCCCCACCATGAAAGGTGGACTGTACATGTGCCTATATGTACATCCATGTGTACAGCAATGGATGTGTACATGTATGTGTATAGATAGGCATATACATAATATATATATATATATATATATATATATATATATATATATAGATATACATCTAGAGTGAGAGAGAGAGAGAGAGAGACACGGGGTCATATGTACCGCAACAGGTGTATGGTGAACAAGGCATCGACTGTAGACAAGTGTTGATACTGCAGTGCCATTCCACCTTCACAAAACAGTGTATCCATTAACTAACACATAGGCAGAGATCTACCTAACAGTGAAGGTGTGATAAGGGAACATGGGACACAGGTGGAAAGTAGCCTCCACTGTGATGAAGACAGTGCCATACTACACCTGTAATCTGTCTGTGTGGTATGTGTCATGACAACAGGTGTGTCATCTATGGAAGTATAGGGTAGGGTTCCCCTCTACTCTTCACAATGCCCTGTGTGGTATGTACTTTACATGACAACTACACCAGGTGAACAGGCCACAGACAGACCACCCAAAGGATAATACTGTCCGCAAACAGATTTCCTATGCAGACTGACTCACAAAAAACACAACTACACTGTATTGCATACTGGCCACACAGAGGTGACCTCTTCCGGACATAGAGAGGTATGTCACACCCATAGCTGGGCGACAACCACCATGGCAACATATCACAACCCCTCTGGGTTACACGCTCTAGGGCCCTAAACCTTGTTAGCTCACTAAGCAGCACATGCTGGAGGGATAGGTTCCCATCTTAGACATATGCCATACACTGGAATAGACCACATAGCAAATACAAACAAGGCTCCTCCTTAGCAGTTGTTATAAATACCCCTGATGATTGTGTGGGAGATTGTTAATACACCCCAGGTAACACCTCTGTGGTTCAGGTTGGCAGGGGCAAGTGAAATCAAGGTACATGTGTGTCAAAGGCCAGGGTAGCATATGTCTAGGCTGCTATAGGCCTTAGGGCCAATAGCATATCACCTACCTATGATGCTATGCACTCACACATGTACTTAATGCAATAGCTGCTATGTGAGGTTGAATGAGTGTAACGCTGAATGTGTGCAAGGTGTGTAAATGTGTGATAGCTTAGTGTGATGTTGTATCTGACATGGTAGTGCCTAACCTAGCTGTGAAGACAGCAACTGATGTGTAATGGACTGTTAGGCAGACATAGTAGTACGGTATATAATGTGATGTAGTTCTCCGTTGATGAATGTGGCGTCTCATTGTAGGCTAAAGCAATATATGCATGCTTAGTGAGTGGTATTGCAGGTGAATCCATCACCAATATGAACTGTAGTACTACCTGAAGCTGTAGGGCTAAACAGCACAGTATGGTGTGCGTTCACATTGCTTGGAAACACTGTCATGTGTGTTTCCTGTAGTCTGCACAGAAGACAGACTGCAGACATAAGGGTGTGTAACTAGTGGTACACAGCACCGTATGGTACACAGGTAATGCTCATCTGTGTTGGCATACAGTGGTGCATTGTATGTTTGCCTGATGTGTGTGTGATTGTCTGTACAATGGCTGCAAACGTATGTGTGTTAAAGGGTTGACGTGTGTATCCACCAACATTTATAGTCTGTTACAGCAGTATGCCACCTACAGTAACAACTGGACACATCTGTTAGGCAGGGCTATAGCATCAATGACTAGGGTGTTTGATTGGTACTACTGTACCTGTACTTTACATCCATTGCAATGGATGACATCTCAGTTTGTGCATTGGTGTGATATACACCCCTGTCTTGAGGTTGTGCAATGTGTCACAAACAGTGTGTTGGGTACTGTTGTATAGTGGTGTGATATATAGAGTCTGCCAGGCAGTGTTAGTTAGTTGTGGCCTGAGAAGCAACAAGTGTTAGTGAGCGTGCGTAACCACTGACACACAATAGGATGGTGTATATGTCAGTAAAGTGATATCCGTGGGTAAACGTGTAAAGTGTGCCACAGGACACTCTCACACAAATTGTTCATATCTTTTTCAACCAGATGGCCCACCAACGTAATCCGGCTTACACTGCACAAGAGGAAGAGGTGATAGTAAACAGTCTTTTGCAGCAGTACAGCATGCTGTTCTCCAGAACCAGCCAGCACCAGCAGGAGCGGACTGCACTATGGCAGGAGCTTGTTAGTTGGGTAAATGACATAGGCATGCATAACAGGACATATGAGCAGGTATGCCATGACTGCAGTGATTTAATTAGACAAGTCCGGCGGCGTACGTCTGATATCCAAAGACAGCAGCTTGCCACAGGTGGTGGGGTGGCCATACATCACCCCCTCACCAGAGCAGAGGAACACATAACCCACAAAGTCAGTGTGCCAAGCAGCCACAGCCCTTAAGGCTGAATAACACACCTGATACTCTTGTTATAGGTGACTCTATTGTCAGACACACTGATGCCCCGTTCACCAGGCTGAATAAAGAGAAGGTCACGGTAAGCTGCCTGTCGGGTGCTAGGATTCGACACATAATGCAAGAACTCAGGTCACTCCAAAGCAAATACAAATATGACTCAGTCATTGTACATGCTGGTGTGAATGACCTGAAACGTACCTCCCTGGACAACATAAAAAGAGACATAGAGGAGCTCTCTGATCATGTAGCCCAGGCTGGTATGACCCTGACCTTGAGCAGCATCTTACCCTCACCTAGAATGATGCCACAGTACAAAGACAAAATGATCGATTTTAACAATTGGCTAAAATTTTGGTGTCATTCAAAGGGGATCCAGTGTCTGTCAGCCTGGGATGACATGCTCGACAAGCCACGTTGCTTCGCTAGGGATGGCTTGCACCTGTCACCACTGGGCTTTCGGATATTGGCAAAGGCTCTTTCCACCCCTATAGTGCCTTTTTTAGGCAAGGCTCAAAAGTCAAACCCACCCCCATAGACAGCACATGGAACAAGAAACTAAGGGTAATGCTGCTAAACACCAGAAGTTGTAACCTCAAGATGCATGCACCCGAAGCTCTCCTTAGTATGGAGAACATCGATATCTGTGCAGTGACAGAAACCTGGTTCAAGGCTCCAGAGAGCACCCCTGCACTACCAGGGTATACCTCATATCATGCTTTTCGGCCCCAAAACCTGGACCGAACCACAAAAGGAGGGGGAGTTTCCATATTTATCAAGGATATCCACATCTCCAGGTTAGTGGCATTGCACGAAGTATCGGAGACCATCCATGTGCAACTAACAGTGGGCAAGACTGCTTTTCAGTTTATAGCATCCTACAGACCACCCTCTCAAAGTCAGGAATCCCACTCGGCTTTCCTGAAAACATTGGAGAACATGAAGATCTCTCCGAACACCATTATATTGGGCGACTTCAACTACCCAAACATTGACTGGGAGCACTACTCAAGCCCCAGCACCTTAGCCCAAAGATTCCTAGAAATTATAAACTCAAATGCTATGGAACAACTAGTCACCACTCCCACAAGAGGGGACAACATACTAGACCTGATCATTACTAACATGGGGACTCTATGCTCCACACCAGAAGTATATCCCTCATTGGTAAGATCAGACCATAAATTAATTTCACTGGATGTCCACATCCTGACCCCACCCCCAGCACAGAAAACCACAGTGAAAAACTTCTCAAAAGCAAACTTCTCACTTCTCAAAACCGAAGGGGAATCCTTCAAGGCCCCAGGGCCAGTGGAAACTACGGCCCAAACTGCAGAATCCTATATAAATGCATTCTACGGACATCTCCAGGAATGCATGGATCATGCTATCCCAAACAAAACAAAGACCCAATCATCCAAAGGCAGGCGTCCAGCCTGGTGGACCCTTGCCATAAATAAACTGTACAACAGAAGGAGGAAGCTACTACATGACAGAGCAAAATCCCTAATAGGGAAGGCATCTCTGATCAGTACTAGCAAAAAATTACGATCCCTCATAAAATCCTCCAAGGCCAGCTTCGAGAGAAAAATTGCACAGGACACCAAAGACAGTCATAAGGCTTTTTTCAGTTATGTTAGAAACCTGGGATGTAACTCCCAGACTTGTTCTGAGTTGATTCTATATGACAAAAAATACACTGAACCCACAGACATCGCCAATATCCTGGCAGACAGGTTCAGTGCAAACTTCTCCACCCCCCCCAAAAGAGCAAGTATCTATCCCGGCAGAGGGCTGCCTCCCAAACATATCAGATGCTCAGGTGAAGGCTGCCCTCTCCAAAGCAAAAAACACTGCTTCCATGGGACCAGATGGCATCCCAGGTTGTGTCCTACATGAACTCCAAGAGGAACTAATCCCTCAAATAAAACAGCTATACAATCTCAGCCTCACTACAGGATATGTGCCCACAGAATGGCGTAGCAACAGTGGTCCCACTCCACAAAGGTGGAGCCTCTATGGACCCTGGAAACTATTGCCCCATAAGCCTGACTAGCTTAGTCTGCAAGGCTATGGTGAGGATCATCATGGAGCTCATAAACAAAGACATTGGGGACCTACAGACACTAGATCCTACCCAGTTCGGCTTTGTCAAGGGCAGATCCTGCCTTTTGAACCTGGTTGACTTCTTTGAAACAGTCACCAAAGCAATAGATGAAGGGAAGGTAGTCCACACAGCCTATCTGGACCTTGCAAAGGCATTTGACACAATACCCCACTCGGGCATCATAGATAAGCTATCCAGCTTAAATATAAACCCCTATGTCACAAGATGGGTCGCAAACTGGCTCAAAGACAGAACCCACAGAGTGAGAGTTGCTGGAGCCATGTCAGACTCAAAACCGGTCACAAGTGGCATCCCACAGGGTTCTGTCCTGGGACCACTCTTGTTCGGTATATACTTTCCGAGGTACAGGCAAACGTGGGAGGACTATGGCTCACCAAGTTCGCAGACGACTGCAAACTGGGCGCCATAATCAACTCTCCAGCTGACACAAACATCCTTCAAAAAGGTCTTACAGAGACAGATAACTGGTGCCAGCACCATGGTTTAAAGCTAAATGCCAAAAAATGTATAGTCATACCCTTTGGCAAAAACAATGTGCCCACAAATTACCACATAGGCGGAAACCCATTAAGTACAGAGAAAGTTATTAGGGACCTGGGGACCCAAGTTGATAGCAATCTCTCCTTTGAAAACCACATTGCCAAAGTGGTTAGAAAGACCTTACTAATAAAACGAAAGACCAAGACGAACAGGAGCTACGTAGGATAGAACTGTTTAATAATGTTAGCGCTTTCAGAAACAGACTGTGCTTTTCCTTCTTCAGACAAACAAAAACCAAATTCAAATGCTTTTAAATGTAGCAATCTACATGTCAATTAATTACGTAAAATGAAGCTCAAAATTTAAAGTAAAAGAATACATTAGTTTAAAATCTTCAAAAGAGTTAAAACCAAGTAGAGCTGAGTAATACTTGCCTAGGCAACCCTTAGTTTACCATTAATCATCACAAACTACCTGAATATGTGTTGACTAAAAAGTCTAAAATGACAATCAACTCATAAATGTTATTATTAATAAGTTGACCAAAAAAGTGTTTTTATATAATATTTAAGTAAACACAAAATAACTATTCTAATATAATTAACACGCAAATAAAGATAACAAAAAGAAACTGTTCATAAATTAAACATAATTTCACCTTTTTAGAGACAAAAGCTTTAAGAAACATTTTATCGAAACTGTTTCATTCAGACCTGGGGGCAGGTAGGCTGCGGTATTAATTTGCCACCTCAATTCCTCGATTATCAAGTTAATTTGCCAAGGGCCACCTCTCTCATCTACGCCTATCTGCTTTAATACAGTAAACTTAAAGCAATGATCTGGGGAATCAGCAATATGCCTAGCTAGGGCATTGGTCATGTCCCTCCTACTTATGGCATACTGATTCTCATATATACGTTGTTTTAGCTTACTTTCAGTCTTGCCGATATAGAAAGCTTTACAGGCTTGGCAACATGCACAATAAATCACTCCCTTTGTATCACATGAAAATTTGCCCTGGACTTTGTAAAGGGTGTCCCTAATCTTAAATTGGTAAGCAAGATTTAAGTGCTTACATTGATGGCACAACGTATATATGAGCATCTAAACAGTTTCCCAAAAACTCAGGTCTGAATGAAGATTTCCCCGAAGGTGATTCTTAAAAATTTATGTTTAATTTTTCTTTGTTATCTTTATTTGTGTGTGTTTATTTTTTTATTGGTTATTTTGTGTTTTACTTAAATATTTTTTAAAGCTTTTTTGGTCAACTTAAAAATAATTATTATATAAAAAAAATTGTTTTTTTTGACTTTTTGTGGTTAAAATACATTTTCAGAGTTGATTTATAAAAGGTAGGTTCTTGAAAATAATTAGATCATAACAGTTTTTGAAATTATGAATTTACAGCTTAAAATTTAAAGATTTTATTATTTTGAGTATTTTTAAACAAAATTTTCTTTTTCATTTAATACATAATTAATTTTTTAGATTAATTTTTTGATTGACATAACAGAAATTTGGTTTTGTTCATTAGAAAAAAAAGTTAAGAGGCTGGTCATTCATTCAAAAGCTCTAAAATTTGGAACCTTTTGTTTAAAGTGTCAGTGCCTTTATTTTTGTACACTGTCGTTGTCTAGTCTACGTTAACGGCTTTTGTTTTTGTTTGTTAGAGGAAATAAACTTTCTTTTCTGTTTGTGTTTGGGTTTCTAGAAGATACTCATTTTGATCTTTGCCCTTTAATCACATCACATTTAGCCCCAGATAGGAAAGAGTATCCCTTGGATAGAGTCATCATCTCAGGCAACAAAAAGAACAAACTGCCTTTTGGGATGTTGTGCCCCAAAACAGACCAGCAATTAATCAAGTTAAAGGATCTAATACCCAAGGACATGTCCAACTACTTCGGTACACACCTGCTGCAGCTATACAAAGCTAAGCTCTCAATCTCACTGATCAAATCTGGACGGTGATCATATCACACCACACAAAAAAATCATACTTACGTCAGGACCGCCTCAGAGCTCCACAGCTATAATCTAAATACAAGCTATGTGCGGCAGGGATACACCAGACTGCTCCTTCTCCTGGAATACTTGCTGGAGGACATAAGAGGGGGAGCAAGCTCAACAATTACTCCAAGAAGAATCTTAGAATGGATGGTCAGAGCACCCAGAGCAATAAAATCCTCTCATAGAATTTTGATAACAGTGAGGGGAGAATGGGATCTTAAAAAGGGCAGACTCCGTGTCACTCTTAGACAGAGGTACAGTAAAGGTAAAAGGGAAAACTAATCCTATACAGGCAGACATACAACAGTAATGAACTACTATAACGGGCTAGATTATGGTGCTTCAAGGGAACCCATAGCCCATATGAACCCTATGAACCTATGAACCTACAGCCCTAAACAGATAGGACTGTATGTAGCACTACTATACATGTGTTGTGTAACTACACAGCACTGAGGTCACATAGCAGTTGTGTGTTGTAATGTATACACCTATATATATATTCACTTTTGCTGCTATTTGTGTGTATGTTATGTGAGTTTGTGTTGTATTCCACTAGTTTAGCAGTTTTGTGACATTGGTACTGCAGTTTTATACTTACACCAGTGACTGTTGGTTATAGATTGTTGCTGCAACCCAGTGTACCTCTCATATGTCCCTTGGTGTGAATGCAGTTGGCCTATCCATGATGCTGGGAAGTGCGAAGCTCATGGCCTAAGTGTGGTGGAATGCAATGTACCATGAACCATGCCTGTAGTGAGATGCATGCAGAATGCATGCATACACAATGCTTAGCCAATGTTGACATTGTACTTGCTGACATGCTCACAAATCACTCAATGCATGTGTTGTTTGTTTGCTGTGCATAATGCTGAGCACTCATGTTGCAGTTGCTCATACACATGCAATACATACATGTGGAGCCATACACACAACACCAATGGTCTACATGTGACCACATAATGTGGCAAACCAACACTGGTTAAGCACAAGTATACACAAAACACACATACACAAAGCATAACCACATATCACATAACCACACCGTCAGTATATGCCATATGGACACACATCCAACACATCACTAAGTCAGCTAGGGCACCTCTTCAACACAGCCTACAGTCATGTGTTGTACAGCCTTACTGGCACTCTTATATCAGTCTTCAACCAGTGGCTGTACCAGTGGCTCTGACATCCACGCACCGTGAACAGTGACGTGCGTACAACATGATGCTACAGTATGATGATGGCACATGGCACTGCAGTTCATGTACATGATGGCACATGATGTGAGTGACCAGTATTATGATGATGATGATTGTTCTGTGTGACACTACCCCCGCTCAGTTAGTGCATGCCACACACTATACATAGCAGTGATTTTTACATACTTTCATTGTTCTGTGTGCAAATGTGTGTGTGTGCTGTATATATGCATGTTTGTATAACTTCTACATAATATAGTAGACACATTTTATATGTGGTGTTTCATATTGTGCCAGCACACACATATGCCTGGGTATGGCTAACAACCATGTCATGTTATGACACATGTTTACATGGTGACTATGCAAGCATCATGTGGCATGCAATGTCCATATCATGCAACATCATAACACATGGTCACATACATGCACCAGAACCACCATGCAATGTCCATGTCTCCATTCAATCCACGTTCACTATTGGTGTCCTGTCATCACCCATGTCTGCATATGTGATCTGTACCACCACTCATGCCTATTGTGTATATATATGATGTGACATGGTCATGATGACCATGGTGCACATGACAATGATGAGCCATGGCAGGCTGGTATGTATACCATGTGCACATGCCGCACATGGCAGTGCACTTTGTTACAGTGCAGGAGCATGTGCATCACATGTTGTTCCAGGGTGTATCATCAGCGCACAACCACTCATGCACTACATCAAAGCCATGTATAACAAGCCACACATGGCCTCTACTGCTGTGCTGTGTGTTTGTTGACACATGGTGTTGACACATTGTCATGGTGTGTGACATGTGTGGTGACTTGTGCCTGATTTGTCATGTGTGTGTGTATGTGTTGTGTGTGTGTGTGTGATTGCTGGACAATTGGATGGGTCAATGTCGGGCTCTGGCAAACATACAACACACCCTGTGCATATTATGACACCTGTGCCACCTCCTGTCATCTGTCACATTGATGCAGAAATAGGCTAACATGTTTCTGATGCACAGGGTGACATAATAGCAGTGTAGCAATAGTAGCAATTTGCCAAAAGGAAGGTGTACTCATATCCTTGTAGGTATATCTGAGCAGGCATTATGCATCACAGATCTGATAGTCATTGTAGCATTGTTTACACCAGTGTTAGGTCTGAGTATGTATTGTCCACCCATGTGCCTCTTGGATGAAGTGTACAGTGTTGACAGCATGTGTTAGTGAGTGGATAGTACGTGTGTGATGTGTGCATTACAAATTAGCAGGTGTACATCTGTGAGCATGGTGTGTGCGCACTGTCTGCATGTACATGCATAGTGGACATGTGGGATGTGCAACATACCCTGTTCTACACATTGTTAACATCTCACGGTATCTTTCTATGGCCAGTATGCATTCTACTACAGATATGTACTAACATAGGTACACATGTGCGTATGACATGGGTTGGCACTATGCTGTGGGTGATACCATTGATATCTGTCAATGATCTGCAGTCTGGCAGTATACACCACCTCAACAGCATGACTATAACCAATCATTAGATGATGTCCTGACAAATGACTCACAGTTGTAGGGAACTCAGTAACAGTTGGATCCTTCCAGTAGTATACTATGACAGTAGCCAGTGGTATTGACTGCCACACGTTCCTGGGACCACACCTGTGTGGCATAAAGCCCTCTTCAGTACATGAAAACATACTAGGGATATGTTCATCCACATCTGGTAATGCATGCATTGGCCTACACTGCATTCCCCAGATGGGACGCATATCCTACACAAGAGTATCATACAGACAGATACCTGTAGTCCAATACATGCTGTATAGCAGTGCACTGTCTATGGCATGGTCATCCACATTTAGTATACATATTATCCCGACAGTACCACATAGGTGGTAGCCCTGAACACGTATGTTGGGTACCAATGTGTACAGACAGACATGTGTTATGTCATCTGTCCCTTGGTATCCACATATCCATAGGTATTGTGGGGACCCTCGGTGTCTCACATAACACATTAGGGGCCTGCATGCATATCCACAGGGCTGGTACACACCTATCATGACTGTCCATTATTGCCAGTCGTTGTTGTGTATGAACATGTCTGACATATACCCCAGCAATTACCCTCACTCACAGTACTCTACAATACCTGTCATGGATGTGTGTGGCAGGGATGCCCTTGGCCACAGGTCACTACATTGGCCGGTCTTGACGCAGACATACATATGTGGCCTATGATCTGAGAAGCAGCGGCACAATCTGTCGAAGGTTACAAATATATTCATGTAGTATGCAGGCTTCACACCTATGTACTTATTGAGGTCACATGTACACATATCTATTTGACACACAGATACCCGATGTGTGCAATGCACATACTGTTTGAAACATATGTCATACCGTAGTAAAAGTAAAACACACAGTGCTTTGATCACCTGTGGCTGGCACACACACAGCGTTTGCAGGACTCAAACCCCTATCTGCCTATTTTATGACACTAGTGCGATACGCATTAACACGCCGCGCTATTTGCTTTACTGGGAGCTTTTTTTTCCAAAGCTCTATTTGTAGGATGTTGACATCATCACACTTGGCAAAGAGGGATTCACCACTCCTAATGTATTTCTACAGTCTCCAAAAATGCCACTCCTCTCTAAGGCAGTCTCATACACACACATGCACACTCAGCATTTGTAGGATTCAAACCCCTACCTAATTATGTTATGTTACTGGAGAGATATGCATTACCACAGCACGCTATATGCATTACTGGGTGTTTTTTGTTCTCCTTGAATATTTTAGGATGCTGACATCATCAGACTTTACAAAGAGGGATGTGCCTCTTTTAGAATGTGTTTCCACAGTCTCCAAAAAGGACACTCCTCACAAAGGAAATCACTCACTTGACATTGGCAGGACTCAAACCCCTACCTGACTATGTTATTACACTAGTGAGATATGAATTAACACAACATACTATTTGCTTTACTAGGAGCATTATTTTCCAAAGCTCTATTTGTAGGATGCGACATCATCACATTTGGCAAAGAGGGATTCACCACTCCTAATGTGTTTCCACAGTCTCCAAAAAGGCCACTCCTCTCAAAGACAGTTTCACACACACACATTCACAGGATTCAAGCCCCTATCTAACTATATTATGCTACTGAAGAGATATGCATTAACCTGGCATGCTTTATGCATTACTGGGTGGTTTCTGTTATCCTTGAATATTTGTAGGATGCTGAAATCATCAGACTTTACAAAGAGGGATGTACCTCTTTTAGAATGTGTTTCCACAGTCTCCAAAAAGGCCATTCCTCACAAAAGAAATCACACACATACACTTGGCATTTGCAAGACTCAAACCCCTACCTGACTATGTTATGACACTACTGAGATACGCATTAACACGATGTGCAATTTGCTTCACTGGGTGCATTCATTTCAAAAGTTCTATTTGTAGGATGCTGACATCATCACACTTGGCAAAGAGGTATTCACCACTCCTAATGTGTTTCCACAGTCTCCAAAAAGGCCACTCAAAACCAATCTTGCACACACACACACACACACACACACACACACACACACACACACACACACAGCAATTGCAGGATTCAAACCCCTACCTAACTATGTTATGATACTAGCGAGATACGCATTAACACGACACACTACATGCTTTACTGTGTGGCTGCTTTTCACATGCTATGTTTGTAGGTTGCTGACATCAGACTGGACATGGTTATGTGTGTGCACATAGTGATATGCAATCCCACAAATGAACTTTGTGGGTCAGCAGGTGTGAACATCCTGAAGAGGAATACACAATTCATACCTGGTGTGATCTATCTGTGGACATATTACCATTCCTTCATATGACAATACATATTCATTCACGGATTGTAGGTTTTGTGGATACCACATGTGTCTGTGATGTCAGTAAAGGGCTATTCAAGGTCTATGTGGGACCTGTGTTGCTCCTGTCAGTGATTTTTGTCCTGGGTGGCTGCCTTGCAAGATATCTAGCAGGTTTGGTGAACATGATGTGCCCACGGATGTTTGTGTTGTGTGTTTGTCAGTTTACAATATCTCTGTTCCTGACTGCAATCATGATGGACTCCATGGACTAGCATTTCAGACTTCGTAGGCTTATAGGAATTTAGTTCCCCTGGTGTGTTGTGCACCAACACTTGTGGGGTGTGCCACATGTTGCTGTAACACATTCAACAGTGTAAGATCCTGTAGAGAGTGTGAGGCTCAACAGACTGTTTGGGTGCAGTGTCTGTATGTTCTGTCGTTCACTTATGACACATATTGGGAAACATTGTTATCCACGTGATGTGATTCATTTGGCATTGTGAGGGCCAGTTTACACATTCTACATGTGATATCTCCTGGTATGCTGTTATGGCCTTTTGTCACTAGGAGGTGGGTATGTATGGGCCTGTCTGACAAGATGTTGACATTGTCATTCAGGTACAGTTGACCCTGACTGAGGGCATATATGACTGTACATCGATATTTCTCACCTAGCTAAAGGAGGTGTAATGTTTCTGTCTGTACTCCTTTGCAGATTATCTTTCCACAGCAACAACAAACCTGAACACTAAAACCCATTATACTCTTTTACACACTTGACACACTATTGATCCTTTCTAATCAGTCGACAGTGTATGTCATCATCATATCCTGGCATGTCCAAAGATCGGTTTTGTGTGTACTCTCCAGTACAGCTGGTGCATATTGGAATTCTGACACATTGTTACAACTGCCTTATGTACGCAGATAACACTGTCCTCCTACCAACAAACTCAGATATTTGTGAGAGGTGCAACTGTATAGACGGAGAGGAGGCTGAGCTCTCCC
This sequence comes from Protopterus annectens, assembly GCF_019279795.1. NCBI lineage: Eukaryota > Metazoa > Chordata > Ceratodontiformes > Protopteridae > Protopterus > Protopterus annectens. The sequence continues at coordinate 278,407,797 of NC_056744.1, forward strand.
AAGCCATGACTGGCACAGTCTATCGGGTGGTGAAGGTAACCACACACACCACAAATACAATCACACATGCACCTATGACAACAGCAAACTGTATACATTGATAGACAATGACATACTTGGAGCATCTAATTGTACTCTGCCTAAGCAGCTGAGACATCCGAAGCAGACACACAAACGACTGCTAACACACAACTATACACATATATCATCACATAGTTCACAAAGTCATTGTGCCACACAGTCACTGCCCTTAGGCCTACACAACACACCTCATACAACTGCATTAGGTGAGTGTAATTATCGGTCACACTGACATCCCACTCACCAGGCTGAACATGGTAAAGGTCACTTTATGCTGTGTGTCTGGTGCCAGGATATGCCACATGACGCATGCACTGTTGTCAATCCACTGCAAGTACAAATATGGCTCCATCATTGAGCATTCCGGTGTGTAGACCCTCAGACGTTCCTCCCTGAACTACATGACAGGAGACATAGAGGGGCTCTCTGATCATGTAGGCCAGGACAGTATGACCCTGACCTTGTGTAGCATCTTACCCTCACCAAGTACTAGTATACAGATGACATGATCAGTTTTAACAGTTGCCTAACATATTGTTGTTATTCACAGGGGATCCATTGTCTGTCAGCCTGGGATTACATGCTCAACATGCCATGTACATTCGCTATGGACGCCATGCAGCTGTTACCCCTAGGCTTTCACAGACTTCCTTAGGCTCTTGACACACACATAGTGGCTGTTTGAAGCGAGGGTCAGATGACATAACCACAGCCATAGACGTTACAGGGTACAGGAAATGGAGAGTGATGGTGCTCACCAACTGATGTCTAACCCTCGGAATGCATGCACTCAGGACTCACATCAGTATGGCATCTGTCGATATATGTGCAGTAACAAACAACTGGTTCAGGCTCACAAAAGCACAGCAGCACTAACATGTTTTACATCATACCATGGTTTTCAGACACAGGACTCAGTCTGGACAACAACAATAGGGGGGGATTCCATTTACATCATTCATACACACACCTCCAGGTTGGTAGCAGTATACAAAGCATTGGTGAATGTACATGTGCAACTGAGAGTGGTCAAAACTGCATTTCAGTTTGTAGACTGTTACAGACCGCACTCCCAAACATGGGCACAACAGTCGTTATTCCTGGGAACACTGGGGAATGTGAAGGTCTCACCAAACACCATTATATTGTGTGACTTCAAATACACAAACATTGACTGGGTATACTACTCATGCAGTGACACCCTCACACAACAGTTGCTAAGATTGTTACACTCAAATGCTAAGGCAGACCTGGTCACCACACCCACAGGGGGTTATACATGTGGTACCTCATCATCACACACATGGGGACACTATGTTCCACAACAGAGGTATACCTGTAATTGTTAAGGTCGGAACATACATTCATCTCACTAGATATACATATCCCATACACACACACATCCTATGTGATCTCAGTGACATACTTCTCATGAGCAAACATCACACTTGTACAAAGTGAGGTGGTATCCCTCAATGACCCTGGGACAGTGTTAATTATGGCTCAGACAACTACATACTTTACAAGCACATTATATGGACAACTACTGGAATTCATGGATCATGCTATCCCAGATAACTACAAGACTCACTCCTCCAAAGGCAGGGGACCTGTCTACTGGACCACGGCCATTACTGAGCTGTACATGGACAAGAGGAGGCCACTACATTATGGAGCACAATCACAATCTGGAAGGCATCTCTGATCAGTACTATGGTATAGCTATGATCAGTTGTTGATTCATCTAAGGCCCACTTCTAACAGACACTTGCAACAGACACTGTGGACAATTGCAAGGCCTTATTTAGTTATGTCAGGGACCTGTGTGGGAACTCACATATATGTTGTGAGTTACTGCATATTTACAAATGATACAGTGAACCCACTGACATTGTGAACATTCTAGACAACAGGTTCAGTGGGAATGTTTCCCCACCATCCCCCCTGCAGTGCACATGTCCATCACAACAGGGTGTAGACTCCCTGACATCCCAGATGAACATATGTGTGCTGCCCTCTCCATAGCAGACAACACAGCATCAGTGGGACCAGATAGTGTCCCAGACTGTGGCATACACGAGATTCATGACAAACTTCACACTCACATTATGTCACTGTTCAATATCACAGTTACTACAGGATGTGTACCCATGGAATGGCGTACAGCTATGGTCTACCCACTACACAGTGCTGGTGCCACAAGGGACGCTGGACATTATCACAATATATGCCTAACTATCCTGGTCTGCTATGCTATGGAGTGTATCATCACGGAACACATACACATGCACATACACATTGTGAACCTACAGACACTGGATCCTACACAATTTGGTATTGTTGTGGGCATATCTTGCCTCTTTCAGATGTTTGATGCCTTTAAACAGTTAACAGGTGCATAGATGTACACAGGGTTGTCCACACAGCCTACCTGGAGCTCACACACCACTTCTACACAATACCCCACTTGGCCTTTACACATTAGATCACCGGATTCAAAATCTACACATATGTCACAATCTGGACTGCTAACTGGATCATGGATAGCACACACATGGTCAGTATTGCAGGTGCCATGTCTGACTATACACCAGTTACATGTGGCATCCCACCGGGCTCAGTCCTGGGACCTCTCTTGTTCTGTATCTATTTCTTATCCATACTGGCTAACACAGGGGAATATGGATGACCATGTTTGCAGATGGCTGCAAACTTTGTGCCATATTTGACTCCACAGCTGGAACAGGCATCCTCAGAAAGGGTCTCAGAGAGATGTCTGACTGGTGCCAGAGCCATGGCCTACAGCTACCTTACTTTAGATGCATAGTCATCACCTTTGGTAGTAACATCGTGCACACACATTAACACATAGGAGATGATACATCACGTACAGTATGCGTGGTTTGTGATTTGTGGACATGAATACTTAGTACTCTTGCCTTTGACATTCACGTTGCCAATGTTGTTGGACACACCTTCTATTTAGGCAACCTTATCCCATACAGTTTTACATCCAGATCAGGTGGGGTCATTGTGACCCTGTAGTTATCTGGCACATGTTTGGATACAATGTCCCATTTTGGATATACCTTACCCAACACCTGCAGCAACTGGAATGTACACTGATTTACATACCAAGTGGATCTAGGGACTCACACAGATGGTATGCACAGTTTGGCTATGGTGACACCAGCTCTCCTCAGTTGCTTACTGTCTACTTGGATGCAGTCTGTGCCTTTTCTTTGATGCCATGTCCATCACAGCATTGATGGACAGGCTCCATGTGAGGATATCAAAGTCCCTTACAGCTACATGCTCCAGGGACAGGTACGTGAGCAATGATGTTAATAGGACATGCTGGAGGGGCATATTACCATCACAGAGGCTCCACTCACTTGGGAATGTGATCACAGTACCACATATGCATAGACCCATGCTGAACACCTACAGGTGACATCTTCACAGGTGGATGGGTGATCGTATGTTTAGCCCTGGGATATGTTATGGGTCCTTGCTAGACAGAGGCAGAATGACATGAACATATGTGAGATATCTTGTGTGACCTACTATTGACAGGCACAGTCTACTGATCTAGTGTGATTGCAGACTACAAACACACTGTGGCTAGGCTTCTACATACCCTAGGGCAGATAGCCTAGTGTCAACCTCTGAACCTATGCTAATGTTCAGGATGCACATTGTTCAGTGATGGTACCGATTGCAGGTTTCGTTTCTTCTTTGCTTTACCACTTCCTATGAACAACCTATGTTTCTGCATTACTTATTTGATTGTGACAGTATTTCACTATTTTATATCGTGTCTGTTGTCATATCACTGTGTGCACATGGTGGATTGGTGAATACTGTGAGGTTCCTGGGTTGACACTTGCAACTGTGGGATATGTGTGGCCCACTGCTGTACTCCAACTTTGCCTAAGTGTGTGAGCATGCCCAGTTCAGACTTTCAGTGTTTTGTTGCCTGACATTTGTCTCATAGTTTCAAGTGTGTGAGAATGCCCAGTGTGACTTTCCAGTATGTTGTTGTCTGAGGTCCACTGCATTTGTTGATGTGTGTGAACATTACCAATATTAACATTTATACTATATGTGTGTTGAATATCAGGTTCTATTATTACTGCAGGCCTCACCTTTGTGTCTTGACGCGACAGGGATTATGCTATGTATGCAAGGTTTCCATTAGATACTTAGCATTGACTTATCAACATTTTTTCATGCAAGCTGATCATTGACATACTGTCATGGTTTAGTGGTTCTGTTCTCTGACTATAATGCACTGTATCCTGGGTTCGAGGACTGTCACTGCTTCATATTTTCATACATGGCAGAACAGACTGCTTCAAGAATAGTGAAGCAAATATGGACTTGTTAACCTGCTTTTGATGAACTATACCCACATTTGTCCAGACTTGCACAACATTGCTCAATGTTGACCAACATTGCTGGACAGTGCACAATATTGCTGAACATTGCCTGTTGTTGTGCTACTTAGTGTGTGCAATTTTGTTCACATATACTAAATAGTGGTGAGAGCTGTTTAGCAGTGATTTATATTGCTTAACACATAGCAATCATGCACCAGGTGGTGCTGCAGGGCTGCCTATGTTGGATGCACATTTTACACTCCCTATACATGTTTGTTAACAGGTAGTGTCAAGTTAGGCATCGCTTTTACTATATGTGCAAGTCAGAGAGAGGTATCATTTCCAGGGTTTCTACTGAGCCAGTGTATATGCTATGCATTGCCTCTTTGCCAAGGCCAAAGCATACTGGGCATGCCTCCTTCTGCCTACTGGGGCAGGCTCAGGTTGTTCCTCCTCCAAGTCACGCTCTGCCTGTGTTGGCCTTGGCAATGGTGGGGGGCTGTTGTGCCCGACCCTATGCTGCTCCTACTGCAGCTGTTTTCACAGGATCATATTGTGTAGCATAGCACATACCATGACTATTTCGGTACATGTAGTTGGTGAGTACTGCAAGGCTCCACCAGATGTGTCCAGGCACTGGAACCATGACTTGAGCAGCCCAAACACATGCTCAATTACATTTCGTGTTTGTGCGTGTGCCTCATTATGGCATTCCTGTTCAGGTGTGTGTGCATTTCTGATGTGTGTCATCAGCCACGGCTCGAGTGCATATCCAGCATCCCCCACTAGGTGACCATGAGGGATGTCACCACTGGCAAATATCTGGTACAGCTGTGTCAGATGCCAGATATGGGAGTCATGGTAGCTTCCAGGGCAGCTAGCACACACATTCATTATTATGCCCTGGGCATCACACATGATCTGGCAGTTGATGGAGGGGTAACCCTTGCGGTTATAGTAGACCCCACCCCGCTCACCAGCTGGTGCTTTGATGTGAATGTGCATGCAGTCTATTGCACCCATTACCTCTGGGTATTCCGCTATTTGCTGGAAGAGATGCATATTACTGGCCAATACCTCATGGGAATTGGGAAATATACATGATCACCGACATGTGCTGCCATGGTATTCAGGAACTGGTGCAGTACCCTAGATGCTGATGCCTGTGAAATCCCCATCATATTGCCAGTTGGTCTCTGGAAGGTACCTGTTTCTAATATTCTTAGGCCAACACATACCTTGGTTTCCACTGGGATGGGTTCCCCTCTGTTGGTTCTGTGTGTGAGGCGTGGCCTGCACAGCTCAACAATTTGCTGCAGGAGCTCTCTGTCCACTCTATAGTGCTCCACTACCTCCAGCTCATGTAGCCCCTGGTAGGTCACCCTAGGTCTGTACACTCTTCTGCATCTCCTCACTGTGGGTTGCTCAGCAGCATTTGCATAGTCACCATCCTCAGCATGTTGCATATATCGCCTTATGACAGCAATGGCAGCCCCTATCATTCTTTGTCTCAGTAAAGCTTTTTCAGTTTTTACTTCTATTAGCTTACTGCAGTGTTGCAGTGTGTCTGAGAAAAACATACTGGAATGTTTTTTGCTGAGTTTTAAGTGCTGGGCTGAGCTAGTGTAATGCCTGTGTAATTGGCTGATTCTGATTGTTTTCACCTGCTAGCTCTGCTAGTACTCCCTGGTTAACTTCCTACTATTTGTTGTGCTTCCTTTTCCCTTTCTGTTTCCTCAGGGGACAGCGCCACGCAAAGAAGCGCAAACACACGCACACCAGCCCACACATGTGCACACATGCTTACATGGACTAAAACTGGCTTATTCCTGTTAAAACGTGCACACACTGGCGCAAACACGCTTACAACTGTTTACACAGCCTTACATAAGCTTACTCAAGCCTACACGCATGCACACATGCTTACACGCGCGCACACTATCTTACTTGAGTTTACTGGCGCACACACATGCACTTGCATGCTCAACAAGAAACCTTGGTGTTATCCACAGCATACACCTTCAATTTCTTGACTTTACCTGGCCTACCTGTTGACACACCTCTTTCACTGTTATGTAAATGTAAGCTGACACATGTCACTCTGCTCCAATGAGCTTCACTCCTTTCATACATACCCCGCTCGTGATGTCACCTATTTTCTACTCTGTTACTCCCCTTATCCTACTCCTACACTCCACTGACTGTGCTCATTTGCTATGTAAACTTGCGGTTCACTATTATAACTCTCACTTGCATAGGATTGCCTACTAATGCTTAGTTACATCTCTTAGACTGAGCTTTCCCCCTTAGCAACCTCTACTCAGTGGCTATGTTGTCTTCAGCCTGCCATTCCCTTGCATTTTAAATTCATTTTAGCTATGAAATCCACATTTGTGGATCTTAATTATTAATTTTCTGCTTTTTAGGGGCACAGAGCATTTGCGCACCACTGCGTTATGGTTAAACCCCAGAGATCGGGATAAAAAAAAAGTTATTTTATTTTTAATTTGCATCACTTCTCGTTGCCAATGGCCATATTTTTGGCCATTGGCATGCTTCCTCCTGTGAATGCATGCTTTTTTTCCAGCTGACATGGCTCCGTTTTGTTATTTGCAGAACTCTACTCAGTTATCAACTGAGTACATTTCTGCAAATAACACTACTCCTACTCTGACAGGTTTGGGTTTCCTGGATCGCAAATTTACCTCATTTGCATGGCTTTCGCCTGCAGTTGAGGTAATTTGCATATCCCAGCCCTGTCCGTGTAGGACTAGTTTAGAGAGCTCAGTTGCACGCCCCTGCCGGCTGTTCCTGGATCGCTAGGCGGACATGTTGGCTTGCTGGAGTCTTACTCTACTCTTAGACTCCGTGCAAGCCTTTGTGAATCCAGCCCATAGAATAATATTTAATCTAATTTAATTTAATTTAATTGATTGCCATTTTGTAATATATTTATCTGTGTTTCATTGTTATGGTTTATGCAGTACGTTCTGCCATTTGATTGGTTACAGGTAGTTTAAATGCTTAGAATGCAACTGTTACACTTTGTCTGAAGAAGCAATCAGTGAATCATGAAAACACTTACATTTTTAATATTTTTGTTATCAAAAGTGTTTATCTTTCTGCCATGTTGATGGTTCACCTTTTCTTTAAAAGTTGGAATATAAAGATTGTTGGAAGCCTAAAAGCTTAATCCCCAAGGATATAATGTCCACTTTTGCTGAGCTAGGAAAATCATGAAAAAAAAAATCAGACCTATAAAAACTGTGATTATTGGGCAGCAGTTTTTTTTTAATATTTTTTGCAACCCTTATCAAAAATGATTCGTAGTTGGTCTTGCCTTTGATTAATTATCTATAGGCTATTAGGAAAGCTCATCATGTTTGTGTGGGTGTGTGAATGGCATGGCTAGGCTATTATGAAATATTTAGGAAATGAAAGGTTATCAAAAAGGCCTTAAGGTGGGACCAATGCCACCCTGATACATGACTAAATGCTATAGTAGACAGACCTTTTTCTGACATACCAGGTACCAATCTGGATTCTCAGAACTCAAAGACCTATTGGGAGTTCAACAGTGGGAATTGCTTTAGAGCAGCTTGCTGTTTCTCTGACACATGATTGCACTGCGGGTAACACAGAAGCTGAGCAAATGAAGACCATTACCAGATGCACATAAGCAAGATAAATTTCCCCTTTTGAAACTGCCAGGGTAGTCTACAGGCAGGGATTATTTTCAAGCTAGCAGAGGTTTTACTTTCCTTCATGGTCAACAACAGTACTTTAACTCACTAAGTAAATAAAGTAGAGGTACTTCCATATGAACTTGGGTCTTACCTTAAAAGCAAGGCAGCAATGATGTTTGTGCACAGGTCTTCTCCTGGTTGTGCCTTGAAATCTAATGCACCCTTTAACAACAATGTTGTAGGACATTTAAAATCCACAACTGGGGAAAATGATACATATAACAGTAGAAAAAGCTGCTTGATGAAGAAATTCAAGCAAGGAGGATGATTTGCCCTTTCAGCACTCCACCCTGGGAGTACTTTATGAATTCACCCATCGGGCTAGTTACAATAAAAAAAGTGAGTTAGGATGTTGTGGCAAATATTATTAAGAAATTCAACAATCTTTGGTTGGGTAAGCTTGATATCAAATAAGCTTTTAATTTACTGCCCATTCAGGAACAGGATTGGACAATCCTTGCCTTGTCCTTCCAAGGACAGCTGTATTGTGATAGGATCATGCCAACATGTTGTTCAACCACCTGTGCTAATTTCAAAGTTTTATCACTGATTTATAATGATGCTGGCAGCAAAGGGTCAAGGACTAAGCTGCTATTCATTATTTTGATGTTTTTTTCATCATCAGAAAAGGCAAAAAATGTACCAGATTACACATGAACACATTCATTGGCTTGTGCAATTAACTGGGGCTTCCACTGGCCAGGGATAAAAATAGAAGGCCTGAGTAACTGCATTATGTTTCTGGAGCTAGAAATGGACATGGTTAGAAAAGCCTTGACTTTCCAGTGGAAAAAATATGATGCTTGAAGTTGGCTATTGGTGAATTTTGCAAAGCCAAGGTGAGTCTTATAATGACAACTAATGGGGTCAGTCAGCTTTGCCTGTAGAGTGATCCCCACCCAGGTAGAACGTTTGCAAGATGATTGTCTAACCTCTTAAAAGTAAGGTGGAAGAAACATCATTGGATGTAAAATACAAAAAGGTTTAAAGAAGATTTTCATTTCTGGAAAACATTCCTGGACCAGTTCAACAGAGTTACATTGTAACAATCTGACTGGATTTCCTTGAATACTCTACAGCTGTTTATTGCTATAGTGACTAGTAAAGGAATGGATGGTTACTTTGGGAGAAATTATTATAATAATTTTTTTTGATGTGCTCTCTCCTTGGTCTGATGTAATTAGAAATAAACATCACATTTTTAGAAAACCTCCCCTTTTGAACTGTTGTTTATATTGTCAGGACCACATTGACTCACAGCAGCTGCCCATTCCCTTCAGCTCATGGTGTATCCCATTGTAAGTGTTTGATCTTTACTTTTTATATTGCAGCCAAGGTCTGTACAAACTCAATTGTTCTATTGCTTTGTTACTGTCAGCATTGCTACTGTTGCAAAACTGGTCTCCTATTTATACAAGTTGTAGACAAAGTGTTACTATGTATCATTTTCTAGTCTGACTTGGTGGTTAGTGTGCTTCATGCTGCAAGGACTTACAGATGCTACAGTATCAAACTGGGTTGCTACTCCTTATCATTTTTGTTTACTACATACTTTTTAGTTACAATAGACCCTAAGCAGTCTGACAAAGTGTTCTGTGTTTCAGTTTGAAGGAAAGCATAAGTTAAATATGGAACACCATATTACGGCTAAAAGTGCTATTTTGCTTTCAAGTCAGAGCGATCCTTAGTTGTTTTAACCGCAGTACCATGAGAAATGTTATAGCAATAGAGATGTGTAAATGTCTGTGTTGAGATATTTAAGTACTGTTATATACAATTGCTGTGATAGTTTACTACTGCTATATCTGTGATAGAACTGTCTCTTTAAATTCATGGGCTACCTAAATTATCTGGTATATATCACAATGTCAGGTTTTTTTTTATGTCAAGGGCTTCATATGTGAATGCATAACAGTTGCATCAGCCTTTTTTACTAAACACTTTGTACCTGTGTAAATAGTATGTGCTGCTACTCTTAACCCCAATATCCTTCCCACCTGGGTAATAATTTATTATTTCAGTTACTTTTTACAGTACTTCTCCCTCATTCCCCTTTCAGATACCTTAATGTAATAATCTTTTTGTCTCCATATTTTCATTTAGTGACCACTGTCCCTGCAAACGGGTTGTCTCTCAGCCCACCCACTTATTGAATCCTTGGCCATTGACTGCATCTGCAGTGAACAAACCAGCCACAAGGACTCTAAGAGCTTTAAAAAGAAAATAAGTTACTGTAGGTGTCTAGCTACATTTCCCTCTTAGCCTGCTACTGTAGAAAGTACCTGGTCTAAAGCAGAAACAACTGGCTCTACCCACGGCTAGGGACAGCAGCTGCTCCCCAGCCCCATTAGCTGTAAATACATTCCCCAATTAAACTTTTTCTTTTTAGTTATCAGTAAACCAAGAGAAAGCTCTAGGCAAAAAAAGATAACCCAGTAGATACACTGGAATTGGCCACTTGTAAAACAGAGGCAAAAAGGTACTTAAACTGCCACTTTTTGTCTGCTTCAAACTAGGTATCTACCCAGAAAGGACACAGCTGAAATCAGGTCTGTAGATTGATTTTTGCAGCATTTGCTGCTCAATTTCTCCTTCCACCCCCTATTCAATTAAATTTATTTCTTGCCAACCACACTCACTGGTTCTCTCACCCAATTAAAATTCCTCAGCACTCCTCACCAATTATCAACTCATAGGACACACCTTAGACACCTCCTCTACTTAATTAAGACCATATCCTACCTCACATTCACTTCCATAATCACCTCTCCTTACTCCATCAAACCTTATTCAAACAAAATACACTTACCAACCAATACACATCCACTTCATTCTTACCATACTCACTGACTTTCGACCTCACCATGCCAATGCTTCATTGTGTAGCACTATTCACTCTTAGCACCTTGTCCTACTTTACATCCTATCACACAAACTTAAGTTACACCCAGTACACTTACTTCCATCACCCATATAATCCATTCAACATTAAACCAATTACATTTGCCATTAACCCAGCTATCTACAACTACAGAGCTTTAGATCTCACCCTCCTCAAATGTTTCCCCCAATATACTACCCTACAGGCAACCATGCAATACAATAAACTAATACTCAAATACATAAATAATAACTACTTAACAGCCGTCCTACTCAGTCTTAGTGGAGACATTCACTCCAATCCCAGACCCTCACCCTTTCAGGACAACACAAACAGTGTTCAAAACCACTGTCTTAATATCCCCAGAAAAAGTAATAATCTACTCATAATAAACTTAAAAATAAGAAGCATTTTAAACAAAATAAAGGAACGTTGTGCAAGCCTATCTCTATACTCCCTTGACATAGTCCTTGTGACAGAAACCTGGCTCAAACCAGATATCCTTGATAATGAAATTCTTCCCACTGGCTATAGCATTCTCAGGCAAGATAGGAAAACAAAAAGTGGTGATGGTATAGCCCTGCTCTTCAAAAAACATATTACATTAGAGAGGATTAACTTTACCCCCCCCCCCCCCATATCTCCAACTTAGAAATACTCTTGGCTAAAATAGAACTCAACCAAAATAAAAATATCAACATCATAGGTACCTATATTCCTCCTGGCAACAACAACATAGACAAACTTGAAACCATCCTACAATGGTCCTCCAATACCCCCTCCCATAAGAGACCATTATACTAGGGGACTTTAATATTGACAAGTACCCCTGCAACTCTGTCCACCCTACCACCCATATCAACCTCTATGGCTTTACCAAATTAATTCAAACCACAAGATTTGATAAAACTACTAAAATGAAACTATCATTGACTGGATTCTCGCCAACTGTTCCACACTTTCCTATAGTTCTGGTACCCTCCTTGATTCACTCAGTGTCCACCTCCCAACATATGTTATACGTCATCAGGCAAAGCCCACAAAAAACCCATCTACTTACCAAATTCACAGCATCAAAAGTTTCAGGCCTCAAGATTTCATAGCATCCCTTAAGCTCTGCAACTGGAAATCCCTCAAAACTTTATCCATGGACAGTACAGTCAACTACTTTAACACAGCATTTTTAAATATCTTAAATAACATGGCCCCTATCAGGACAATATGAGCCAAATCTAATTACTCTCCTTGCCTCACTAAACAGACAAAATCACTCCTAAAAGAAAGGGATAAAGCATGGCATGAATGGACCCACAAAAAATCAATAGGTACTCACCAGAAATATCTCCAGCTAAGAAACAAAGCCAAAATCCAAATAAGACTTGATAAGAAGAATTACTATGCTAGCTTACAAGCTAAATACCAAAATAATCCCCAAAGATTCTGGACCACTTTAAATAAAATACTATGACCATGTCAAACTGACCCCTCAACCAACAGCAAGTAATATCCTAGAATGTATTGCTACCCAGTTTAATAAATACTTCATTAACTCCATCAAAATCCTTACTAACCAAAACTTCCCATCTCTGCCCATCAAGCTAACCTCTCTACTAGATAACAACACATTCTCCTTAAAATGAGTTCCAACCCACAACATGCACAAATACTTGCTCAAGCTAAAACCCACAACCCTGGCAGCTGACAACCTACCCTCAATATACTTAAAAATAGCAGCTGAAGCCATCTCCTATCCAGTTTCCCTACTAATTAACCACTCCATATCTGAGCATCCCATCCCCACTATCTGGAAAATTGCTCACATCATACCCCTACACAAAGGAGGGCCCTCCACTGACTTCTAACTATCGTCCCATAGCAATCCTATCTCCTCCATCAAAAACCCTTTAAAGGTGTGTTCACACCCAAATATTTAACCATCTCCTAGATAATAAATTACTTACAAATACTCAGCACAGTATTCACCCCTACCATAGTACTACCACAACCCTTATTAGCTTAACACCATCAGTCAACATAGAAATAAAGCTGAGCTAGTATCACAAATCTTTTAAGACTTATCAAAAGCCTTCAATACAATGTCTCATAACTGCTGACTGCCTTGTTCAAATTGAACGAAAGCTACTCCACTCTAGCCTGGTTTCAGAACTATCACATTGATCGGCAACAAGTGGTATGGTGGAGCAAAGCTCTTTCTCCCTTACTACCAATGACTATGGCCGTGCCTCAAGGTTCTATTCTCGGCCCCTTCCTTTTTAACCTGTTTACAAATAAACTCCATAATACTACAACTCTAGCCAACCTTATACAGTAAGCAGATGATTCCACTTTTATATGTTCTGCCCTAACTCTACTTGAACTACAGAACTTAACCCAAACATCTTTCAATGCTATTGAATCATGGTTGGCAGATGCCCAACTAATCTTGAACCCAAATAAAACTAAACTTAAGCTCTTCCACTCCACTAAATTCAAAACCAAATCCACTTACTTCAACATCACATCTAGTAATAAGACTTTGATTGAACCAGTACCATCCACCCAACTTATTGGTGTTGTTATTGATCAAAATCTAAAGTTCGACTTACACATTGCCCAGACTGTAAAAAAAGTACACAAGAAAATAGGTACCTTATACAGATGCAAAAACTACCTAACCACAAACTCCAGAATAACCACAGCCAGAACTCATCTTCTGTAAACTTTACTATACGCCTCACCCATCTTTACCAACCTCTCCAAATCAGACCTAACCAAGCTAGATGCATGTTATAATAAGATAGCTAAATTTGCCACTAGTTGTCATCCTAGAACCCATCATTGTAAGGCCCTAAGACAACTATTTTGGTTAGAACTACCCCATCAACTCATCCTCAAACAACTGTCTACCGCCCACCAAATGTACTATAAACCCGATAAAACACCAGCCCTACAAGGCCTCCTCAATTCCCATATAAGTACTTGTCCACTAAGATCCACTAATAAAGCTCTAATTGACGTAAGCAGGAGTAAAAATAGCTCAGGTGACTCTCTATACTCCTACTACTTTGTTAAACTATGGAATGCCTTACCACTTGAAATTAGAACTATAACTAGCTTAAAAAACTTCAAGCATCACATTAAATCCTACCTCACCAGTTCCTGGACTTGTACATGTACTGGGCATGGCTATCCCAAACCATGGCATTAGCTGATTTTAAAATTTTAATTGAATATGTAATGAGTATTGAATTTAAGTCACATGACTACCTTGTGTTGTTTTTTTTATTCTCACTGTTAATATCTATCAGTTTTAAGTCTTCAGTTTGCTATGCTACCTGTATATAAGACTAAGTATCGTAACTGTACTCTCATTGTATACAATATCACTACCTGCTACTACTGTAAGAACTGTCTTCTAGAAGCATTGTTATACAAGATTATTGGTCTTGTCTCCCACTTAACCTATTTATTCTGTTTTAGTCTTTTTACCGTTATGAATGTCTGTTACTATTTTTTTCTTTGTTGTATTATACAGTTTTCTTTCTACTAACATAATAGTCTACTAACAATGGAGCTTTTCTCCCCGGCCTTCACTGAAAAAGGGTATTATGCCCAGTCGGACTCTCCCAGTAAACAAATGTGAAATAAATAAACATTAAAGATAAAATGCTGATTTTTCCTTCTGATAATCAAGCCATGGTTCAGATAATTTCAAACAGATCCTTTCATTATAATAAAGTCCAGTCTGTGTTAAGATTATTAGTTTTACTCAATTGCAAATCAATCTAACATTCTTTGCTAAGCAGGTACCTGGTGTTTGTAATAGCATAGCTGAGAGCTTATCCCATCTACAGATTTCCAGGGTTTGACCATTGGTTACAGAGGTGCCAGTTCCTCAGTCAATATGGCTCTTTAGAAAAGAATGATGTTGTCATTAATGGGCAATTTGTGGAGATGATATACTATGGGATCTTACATTTTTGCTCTCGTGAAATATAACGTTTTTTATTTCACTCTACCAGTAAAAGATATAGACAAAGTTGTACATAGATGTACCCTACAAAACTCCCCACAGCCTGCAAATTACCATGCCAGACTGTTTTTTTTTTTTTAAATTCTTGGACCTCCCCAGTTTGGCCCAGCACTGTTTAGTTTGTATATTATGGTAAAGTTGAAGTCACATGATTGCAGCAGACAGAGATTCAAGGAAGTCCATAGGAGCTAAATTGGTCCTGATTGTAATAAAAGGGTTACTGGAATTAGTTATGGAATTCCATTGCTTAACATTATGAGCAACTTTATTCACTTGGTTCTAAGCAATGGAGTTCAGAATCTGTGAGTTACTGCAATCCTTAAGACGGACTGATTCTGTGATTACAGAAATGCATGTTCTTCTTTGGCTAAGACAATCTAAAAATGATCACAGCTGATGCAGCCAATAAAATGCCTTATGAAAATCACAGTTATTGACTTCTTGTCTAGTTCACTGGGCCATGGCAATGCAATTTCATCTCAAGAGCTGGTATTCCAGCATCAGTATGGCAGACATTATTACTCACAGATGCCAATGCATATGGAAGAAGGTTTTGGCTTGATAAGAGTTTGCTAATGAAGGTTATAGTTCTCACTCATTTAGAATAGGGAGAGTGAGTGACCTAGCCAGAGTGTGTTGTTCTGTGGAGGGGATAAAGCATGCAGGAAGCTAGAAATTAGTTGTTTTTCTCAGATGCATTGGGTAACTGTATTTATATTTATTTTTCGTTCAATGCCTCATGCTGATATTAGGTTATTCCTTCCATCTACAGAGCAGCCCCCAGGTCTTTCATCAAACCAAATAGCAGGAACCACAGGATTGATCCTCACTGGTGGACAGTGATTTGGCTACAGTAACCTGTCTTATCATGGTGTCAGTTATTTATGGCTTCTGAGAGTTTCCCTTCTCCAGTAGGGTACATGATGTACTAATAATTCACTAGGTGATAATGATCTATGTTATATAATGAAACAGATTCTTCTAGGTAAAATTTTGGCAGACATAGCCATTGTATGTAAAAGTTCCAATTTAAGCATGTAGGTTGGCCATCTATCTTTCTGTGCATAGTATGGAGCAGAGCTAGCAAACCTGCAGCCTTTGAAAATAATCACACATTTCTGAATCATAGAATCACACATTTCTGAATCATAGAATAGCCAGTGCATCTAAATATATTGGCTGTTGTGTGATCGGTCACCCTGATCTGGAAAATCAGATTTTCATTTGCATGGTCTGTGCTAAGATTTATATAATGTGCAGTTAGGTTTTCTTGTTAAGGATATAACATAAGGGAGGGGGGGGTTTAGTCTTTTCATGCAAATTAACAAGTAAATGTAATTTGGATTGGAAAAAGGGGGAACAGCATGCAGAGCATGCTGGTAGCCATAGGCTTTTGTGTGGCATCACTCCACCCACTTATTTTCCACTTACTTTTCTGAGCTACAGGTAGTGGTTATTTTCCCAAAGGGTGGAGAATTCTGGCTATTTAAAGTCATATTTTATGGTGAAGCTCAAAAGGCACTGTTTACGCTGCCCAACTAGTTGGGATGGGTTGTCCAGTATAAGTAGGGGTACACCAACTGGCAAGTAATAGAAACAGTTCATATTATTGTTCATATAGTTTGCATTGGGTACTTGAATGTAACTTTGTGTCAGACAATTGGGTGCTGAATTTATGTAATTGTTTTTGGTAACAGATGGCCACAAGACATAAATTGCATTGGTATTTATTTGGGAAGGGTGGTCTACTAGATTACAACTGCCGATTATTCTGATGGGTAGACTGGGATATTTTTGAAAAAGTCAGGTATGTATTGGCAGATTATGACCATGAATGGAGTAAGATGATCTGCTGGGCGATAAACCAAATGGAAGCTGAGTGTGACATTTTGTTTTTCTGAAGGATGCCTGTCTTGGGAGTGATTCTCTGCTTTAGATATTAGAGATGAGTACCAATGGAGCTCACATGATAGACAAGCATTAGGTTATTTGGATAAGAAGCGACAAGGCTGAACCAAAGAGAGACTACTAAATGAGCTCTCACTGTTACTTTGTCATAGTGCATGAGGCCAGATAAGCATTACTTGAGTACTGATGGAGAGTTACAGAGTGAAAGATGAGAAGCACGTATTACACTGAGTATATTAGTATTTAGGTGTAGATGGTCTAGTGACAAGAATAGTCTGCATGGCAATGTTAGATAGACTTTTGGTACCAGGGTGTTTGAACTTGAATGCCATTTGATTAAGGGTGTGCACACATGGGCAACTAGCGTATTGTACATTTGTTATTTTTTATATTTTTCCCCCTAACAGATTTGTTTGCTTTTCAATTGAATTGTACAGGTGATAGGTCACATTGAAGGTGGGAGAAGTCTTTGGAGTGATTTGTTGTGGTCTCGTTTTTTTATATCACAGAAGCCATTTTAACAGGGGTGTGTACACTTTTTATATCCACTGTTGTTGATCTGAGTAAGTATGAGGAAAAGTGTATGCTTTGCAACTTTGATTTTTCAGAATTTTGAATTGTCAGGCTCGTCTGTTGAAATGTATTCTTACTAATTGTCATATTCTTGGGTGGCGTAAGCCAGGGTACCTTGTTGGCTAGGCTTACGTAGGCCCTCGGGCCGATAGCATAGTACCTACCTATGAACCTATTATGAGTTATGACCATATTAAGTTATTGATATAAAGGGTCAGTGTACAGAATGATACCAGACTGGGACTATAGTATTTGATTACAGGTTAATAAGAAGAGGTAGATTCAGGATAGATGCTTTATAAATAGTTGAGAAGTCTATGATGGTTACTGGATCTCTGGCACCTTTCTTTTTTGCCCACAGTCAGGCTCTCACTTTCCAGCAAAACTTTTTGCAGTATGTGGTATCAATACTATACCTTCTTTCTTTCTTCTTTTTCTTCTCTTCCTGACTTTCTTTTCCATTTGTTACTCTGTCTCTGTCTCTCTCTCTCCAATGGTACCTTAATTATGTTCTGTACAACCCAAACTCAAGCAAAAAACTATGATGTTGTATCTTCTGTACAGCCCAAAGTCAACAGTGTCCTAAACCAAGAAATGTTGATGTTTTTTGGCGTTGCACAATGTAACAGGTCTTATGCTTGTACAGATAAGTTAATACATACATTACTTAGAATTACTATACTTTAGGATTGCTGCAAGATAAATCATTGTTATATACATAACTCTGTCGAACTGTTGGTCTCTTCCTTTTACATTGTAAATGGTAGATGTAAGTTACAATAGTTCAAATGGAGCATCTTTCTTATATGTAGTTGAACACACAAAGTACCCCATATTTGCAACACTGAAAATTGCCAACTTTATTTTTAAAAGTGCAAATATTCAGTTTGTACTTCTGGAATAAATTGTTATTGTTATATGAACATGCATTTCTAATAATTGTATAAGGTGATACAGAGTATATTTTTTGGTATTAAGTGCATGTGAATATACAAAATGAAATGCAAGTGTGTGTGTGTGTGTGTGTGTGTGTGTGTGTGTGTGTATGTGTGTGTGTCACATGCATAGGTAAGGCAGGGTGAGAGGGGCAATTGCCTCAGGAACAAAGGATTGGAGGACATGATTGGCCATTCTTCTTCACAATCTCACTCTCATCAGTGCAACACCAGCATTTAAAAGCCAGTACTGCATTTGCAGTGAAACCTGAACACTGCAGCACTCATGTGATCTAAACTGTAGCAACTGTTTGCTACATTTGTAGCAAGCAGTTTGCAACAGTTTAATAGAAAAAATATTATTTATTTATTTATTTAGTTATTTATAACTAATACTTGAGTGCTGTATCATTCCATGCAGGTAGGGTATAAACTGTAGCAACTGTTTGATACATTTGTAGCAAGCAATTTGCTGCAGTTTAAAAGCTCATGGTTTGCTGCCAGTCATTGGGGTTTGAAGTCAATAAAGAATATATATCTGAGTTTCAGATTTTATTTCCTTCAGAAAATGCATGCTAAAACGAATCCTGTTATTCAAACAACTTTGTAATTTTATAAGAACAATGTTTAAAATCTGTTTTTATTTTTGAGCCTTTGTTCCCCTTTATTTTAGGCTTTATCCCAATTTCTTGAGGTAAGAGGTTGAGAGGTATACAAACCTCTTTACTGCTGCTGCCACTGGTTGATTGCTTTCACTGTTCACACTCTCACAGACACGCACACACACACTTTAGCTACCATGCACACAAGCACGCATACACTCACACATGCAGACAGAAACATAACGCACATACACAAACACACACATGCACACACTTTTTTATTTCTTTTTTATGTTTCTTTTAGTTTTGCACTCGCTAAACAGCAAAAGCACTGCTCAATGAGTATAAAATAATGACTTGATCAACCCCGCTTTCATTCTCATGCAAGCATACAAATAGACATAAACATATACACTTTTTTTTTGCACTCACTAAACAGGAAAACTACTGTTTAGCAAGCATGAAATAAAGGCAGCTGTTAGGTTATTTCCAGTCTGAGCTCCGCAGCAGTTTAAAATCCTGCTGTTAAGCAGCAGACTCATTTTTTCAGTGGGCAGTACCTGTAGATGAATGCCTTACTGCAGAACAGTTGTTCTCCAGCCAGTGTGCTTAGGTACAGGTTGCCCATTCTCTAAGATGTTTTTATTGTATACCAAGCTGATTGCTTTTACATCTAAAGGTGAATCTCTAGCAAGTATTACTGTATCAGGGTAAATGGTGTGATCTGTATTTTTCTAATACTTTTATAGCTTAAGCTGTCTTCTTAAAATATGAACTAGAATTCAGACAGAGAAATAAAGCATACTAGCCAAAACATGTAAGGTATGTGACTCAAACCAGTGTTATAGAAATAGGAAATGACTAAAGTATAAAAGAGAACAGCACATGTGTACACAAAATACAGATGAAAGCTGCAAGAAGAGTTAGTGCAGATCTAAATGGGCACCTCCTGTTACAGGTTATTTTGAATACCGTATCAGAGTAAAAAAATAAATAAATAAAAACAATGTTTCAGAAAAAAAAGAATCTGTTTGTTAGAAACAAGCAAGCTCACTTAGAAAGTTAATTGAAGAAAACAGATAAGATAGTAGAAAAGAATGCCATTTGATTGATTAATGTATTTCACAAAATGGAGAAACAAGTTTAAAAGAAATTTAGATAGCCATGTTAAACCTATGAAAAACACAGTAAGACTGCTAATATATAAATACTAGAAAGTCCAAGGAAATCAACAACTTAAATTATATATTAATTTATATTGACCATTGCATAACAAAGGATACGTGTTAATTGGTACTGTTACCTGCTTCATTTCTTAATCCTCACATGGGGTAATTCCAACCCGTGATAAAATACTTGCTAATTTTGGAATATCAAATAAAGACAGAGATGATGAATAATGGTCAATTAGTTAATAGCCACCAAATTTAAGAGTTTTTTTTAAATGACAAGGAATTCCACAAGCAAAATTTATTTCCCTATGACCACATGTCAGAGACCATGCTATATTCCTCAATCAATATATATGGAAAGCAGTAAACAGTGGTAAGTCCAAATGATTCATTAAAATCAAGAATTAAGCACCAACATGAGGCACAGAACATCCTTTCTTTTAGTAGAGTGATAACAGAAAGCCTACTTTAAAGGTACAACAAACCTTGTCTAATCAAGCCTGGTGATGGAACAATGAAGATTACCTTCTAATAATATCAAATTTGAAACCTTTCCTAATTAATAATTTATGTAACACCATTATTAGTAACAATAACAGTCCTTAGAAATGTCACAACTTAATGGGTCTCTCCGGAATAGTAAATAATACATTCATAAAGACTAAGGTTCATAGGTTCTTCAGTTACTGATATGTGAAGATTTTTAGAAGCCTGACTCCCAGGTGGTGTTTAGTCCCTGCATTTTGAGTACAAATAACCTATAGACAGGCAAAACAAGGATATGCTAGGCATTTACTTGTTGTGCCTACCCATGGGACATGACTGTTAAACTGGAGTAAATTTGTAGTTTCCCGCCCAATCATCCAAAATATGTATGAACAGAGTAACGAAAACACTTTGTGTTATGTGCAGTGGAAGACAGTTCCACAGAAGAGGTATTCTCTGTGATACATACCTATCTTTTCACCAAGTACTATTTTTGTTGTAAAAGTTTCCTTTAATATTTGCTGTATTTTATGCACTTTAAATTACACACACAAAACACCTGAACTGTTCTGCTTTAAGGACTTACTACATTGTACCTGATTGTATGTGACAGTTCCAGGGCTGTTGCATGTAGATTATGTGATCTTCAGCTACAAACCAGTCATTTTACAATAAGAAGTTTTTTTCTGCACCTGTGTGGTAGAAGTATGCTGATTTAAACCTATCTGAGTTGGGGAATGCTGGTAGAAGGTTTACTGTGTGTTTTCCTGATCAGTAGTTAACTTAAAATCTGTTTCTTTTTGCTTGTATACATCTTGTGTTTTGCTAGGGTGCTCTGCATGCAGCAGCGGTTAGCAGTACCCTGTATAGATGCAAACACCTTGAAGATAAAATTTCCCTAGAATAACTTTCACTGAAACCATACCCAGCCCCTTGCTGCTCAAGGAGCAACTAAGTTGTGAGCTGAGCAGCATGGCTCTGTTGGTTAACCTCAGGCTATATAAAGTATAGTCCCTACTCATAGTCCAACTAATCCGCTCCTTTCCCTGACAAAACCCACAGTAAAAAACAGATAGCATGGATGGGCAGTTTCCTAATATTTGTGTTGCCAGCCTATAGGACATGAGCATCCTGAGGCAATGTAGCAATTGTCTCATGTATACTGACAACCACTTAATCCTGAAACAAACACATACTTTATATGAGAGAGACAGCTATACTATGAAAATGGAGAAAGGACTCTCACATGCTGACAAACTGAATACCAAACAGGTTGTCAGCTTACACACATCACTTCCCTCACTTAATAAGGATTTGGTACATCCACATATGCAGAGATACTCACTAGTAACTTACCAAAAACTCAGAAGTGTCTCAAACTCTGCCTTCAGAAACTGCATATGCATACAACCAAGCAAACAACAGCCACAATACATAATGATACACACACACTCAACAAACAAGCTCATAAAGCAAAATACCATAAAACCTAACATAGAGTCATAGCGAGATACATGGATCACCCATCAGGCTGGATAAGGAGAAGTTATCGTTATCTGCCTGTCAGGTGCCAGGATTCATTAGATCACAAAAGCACTCAAGTCACTCAGCCAGAAGTATCAGTATGTTTGTGTCATAGTCCATGTAAGTGTGAATGATCCGAGATGATTCTAAAGACATGCGTCTGGAGCATTTCTCCCCGGGCCTCTGCTGAAAACAGGCTCTGTGGAACCTAGTCGGACTTTCCCGGTCAACAAATGTTAAATAAAAAGAAAAAATGTACCTCCCTGGACTATATGAAGAGAGACATGATTTAGCTTTCAGATTGTGTCACAGGCAGGTGTTAGCCTAACTTTCAACAACATTCTAACTTCACCAAGTATGATGTCACAGTGCAAACAAAAAATGATTGACTTTAACAATATGCTTAATGTTTGGTGTCATTCCAAGGGGATCCAATATTTTTCAGTCTGGGAAGCCATGACTGATTAGCCACACTGTTCTGACATACTGGCAGAGGCTTTAACCACCCCTATAATTCCTTTTATAGGCTGTGTCAAGGTAACCAACCTCCCAGTGTAAAAAAAAAAAAAATCTCTTTATAAGCTAAATGTGTTACTGCTCAATGTTAGGGGTCTAAACAAGAAACTCCACTCCTTAGAAACAGTCCTCACTTTGGAATATGCTGATGTCTGTGCAATCAATGAGTTGAGGTTCAAAGCCATAGAAAGGATCTCGGCTGCGCAAATCACAGTGCCTTCCATACATTCCTACCACCAAATGAGCAAGAAAGAACCAACAGAGGAGGTGTGTTCATCTTTTTAAAGGATAAGTACAGCTCAAGACTGGTCAAACAGTATGACTATCTCAAGCTACTCCATGTCTAACTAACCAAAGGCAAAATCCCCTCCTACATCATTGCTAGCTATGGGTCCCCCACCATGAACCAGGAAAAACAGACCGCAAACCTGGACTTATTGGAGTCACTTAGTATACAGCCCAATACCTTACTCATGGGTGACTTTAACTATCCTACCATTGACAGGGGGGCATACACAACTGCTAATATGCAAACTAAGGGGTTCTTGGACTTTGTCAATGCAAATGTTCTGTAACAGCAGGAACCCACTAGGGGCTCAAATATCCTGGAAATAGTACTCACTAACATGAGGGAGTATTACAACCCCCCCCCCACCCTCAGTGTAATATCCCCTTTGGTAAGATTAGACCCCAAAATCGTCTCCTTTGAAATAAATATAAGGTCAGATACCACATAAAGCTCAAAAGATTTATTCCAAGACAAATTACCTCCTACTAAGCAATGGCATATGAAGTTTCAAAGCTCCCGCAAACCCAGAAAATACAGAATCTTATGCAGATGTGTACACCAATGCCCTGCATAGCCACTTAAGCAGTTGTATAGAATTATCAGTACCAGACCAAATTAAACCAGGTCTTGCAGAAAAAAAAAAACGCCACCCTGGTGGACCTCTTGTATAAACAGGCTATACAACAAAAGTAAGAATATAATTTCCAAATATAAGTGGGTTCAGGCTCAGCAGAAGAAATCCATCACAAGTCTAAAAAAAAAACAAAGCAGAAATCTGGTCAAGTCTTCCAAAGCAAATTATGAAGCAAAAATCACCACCCTACCCAAGGAAAATCATAAAGCATTTTTTAACTATGGCCAAAATCTTAAGGAGAATGCCTGCCCAGCTATGCATAAAGCTGGTTGTGGATGGCATTGGCTATATTCAACTAGAGGAAATAGCCAACCTTCTAGATGACAGATGTGGATCAAACTTCACTTCCCTGTCCACATGGTCATCCCCCCCAAAGTATACCTCCCACCGTTCCTCAGCCTATTATCTCAAAAGAGCAAGTCATCTCTGTATTCTCTAAGGCTAAAAACATACCATCAGTGGGTCCTGAAAACATCCCAGGTTGTTGTTTGACTAACTTAAAACATAAAATATCAGACCCACTTGGATGCCTATTTAACCACATCACCCAGGCAAACTGTGTTCTGGCTGAATGGAGGGTAGCAACAGTCATCCCTCTGCACAAAGAGGGACCATCAACCACACCTAGGGAATTATAGACCCATTACACTTGACTAGCCTCATCTGTATGACAGGAAAGAATCATCATGGATATTATCAACAAGGGGATAGGTAATCTCCAGACTCTGGACCAAACCCAGTTCAGATTTGTTAAGGGTAAATCATGTCCGTTAAATCTGGTTGACTTCTTCAAGAAGGTTAACAAAGCCATGGATGAGGGAAAGACTGTACATACCACCTATCTTGATCTAACCAAGGCATTTGACATAATAGATGGATAAGTTTTCTTGTTCTAATGTCCATCTACCTACTTAACTGAATTAACTACTTGAAACTTCAACAAGGCATCTTTATTCATCTCACAAGGAGGGCATCAGAGATAGAGTCTCCATGATCTGCTAACTAAAGTGATTTTATTTGGACTAATATTTTGCACTGTGTTTCTTGTTAGTCCTGTCATCTTCTGGGTCACAGCTTGGATACCAGATCTATCTTGAGGTTTTTGGATTACTGCTGTTTTTTGTGTTCATATATTGCTAAACACATAGAGCAGTGCAGATCACTATTGTGTTGAACAAAAGCCTGACACTCAGATATGAGTGTTTTTTTTTTTTTTGTCAAGAGAAATGCAAAAGAACAGCTAGAATAAATAATGCAACAAGAAAGAGAACATGAATAAAGAGTCAAGTGGAGGACTTGTGAAAATGGATGCAAAAAGTAGTCATTCCAACTAAAGTGATTTCAAAGACAAAAGATCAGTTTGAAATGGGACAGTTGAAGCCCATGCACCAGAGACAGAGATAGATCCACTAAGGTGTTTTAAATAGTAGCCAAGTAATCCAGTCAAATATTTATAATATAGAATAACAATCAGGCAAACAAACAAATCTTTTGACAGTTTAATTATATCTCTATTTAATTGCA
Source organism: Protopterus annectens (assembly GCF_019279795.1). Taxonomy (NCBI): domain Eukaryota; kingdom Metazoa; phylum Chordata; order Ceratodontiformes; family Protopteridae; genus Protopterus; species Protopterus annectens. Next base: position 278,433,083 of record NC_056744.1, read on the forward strand.
TAATGGCTGATGTAAAGAGGAAGAAGTTGAAATGTACTAGGTCTTATGATGTAAACCATGCTCCATACATGCTAGAAGTAATGTTGGGTATACAGATAAAATATGTACGTTAATACAGAATTGTGTTATTTATATGTCAAATGTATTTGTGATGTAAGAGAGTAGAAGGGGCAGATTATATAGTTGCATCTTTTAATTAAGTGCCACAAAAGATAAGGAGATGCATGTCACATGCTCCTTATTCAGTCATCAGTCAAAATGAATATCTCATAGAGGCTGCTAACACAGTCATAGTGTCTGTATCATTTTTCACCATTCATTATGGAGGTTAAAATGTTACAGCATAATAGCTATCATGTGACAATTATCTTTAAAAGAACAACTGGGGGGGGGGGTACTGACCTTTATCGAGAAGTTAATATTAAAAACAAGAATGTTTCTCTTGGTTTGATTAGATGCTGTGAAACATGAGTGTATATTCAATCTTGTACCCATTGGCTTTTTCTCAGTGTTCTGTGCCATTTTAGAAACACATAAATCAGAAATGAACTTCAAATTTAGAAACATGTCTATTCTGTCTAAAGTACAGAAATGTATGTAGTATACCAAGAAACACTTTTATTCCCATTCTAGTAAGAAAATCAATATTATAATGTAACAAAAAGCATATTTTTTCTAGCATTATTTCTGTGCAGCATAAATAATGCATTAAAGCTGAGCTCCCAGAGAATGGCTGTAGCACAAGTACCACACTAAAGGTGTTATTTCCTCACTAGGAATAGTGCTGAATGAAAGGAAAAGTACTGTGTAAGTTACATCCATATTTAGGAAATGTGCCTCTTTTCAGCCTCATCCTTGGTTTGTTAAGTTCTAAAACATATTACTCACAGGAAAGAGCACTACAACTGATGAAGTGGTGTCAGTGTCAACAAGTCTGGATGTGCTGGGTTACCAAATTTGTCTTCTTCCTGTGTTTCCTGAGAGGAGTGCTTTGATAAAATGGAGCACAATGTGTTTTTTGTACATTTATCACTTTAATGGCTATGCTAGGCCAACTTTACTTGATGTTTTTTGACCGGGTTTAGCAGGGGAATAATCTCAATAGACAGAAGAGCACAGTAAATGGATTAAATCCTTTAGTACTGATGTATGGTCTTTTGACTAATTCCAATACTAACCTTGCAATTATAAAGGTAAGAGAGTCTAGATAAGCTTCCTGAAGAAAAAAGTTAATGAAATTCACTTATTTAGAAAACTTTTTTTTCCTGACAATTCATATGACTGAAAGAAAAAGAAGATCAATATTTAAATATAAAAAGTTTATTATGCTGTCATGAAAACATCCTTATACCTTACTTCTTCTAACTCCACAGTCTGTGAAAAAGTAAAAGAAAAAACTTTATCCGCAAATAAATAATTGCATAACCCTTAGAGTTTTAACACCAAGTACGTGGGGTGTGAGAGAAGAAGCCCATCATCTGGGGTTAAAATGGAGGACTGTCACTCTGTATAATGTACATTTTATTCTGTTTACATATTTCACCATTTGCATATTTACTACATTCAATGTAAAGCATTTCTGCATAACAATTTTCAATCATTTATGTTTTCAGTAAACTACTTCTAGTGACTTTTTTTCTTTCAGTAATTTCTCATTCAGGATGATGGACTACAAACTTGGTTGTGTATATTTAAATATAGCAAGGAGGAAAGAGAATATTTCAGTATTTATCATTTCAATTTCAAATAATCTAGGCAACTTTAATTTTGTTGCACTCAGACTTCCTAAAAACACTCAGACTTCCTAAAAATTTTGGATCAGATTCATTGTTTCTCATTCTGTGACAATCTGATTGAAAGTGAATTGCAGCAGTGTGTGAGTGTGTGTGTGTGTGTGTGTGTGTGTGTGTGTGTGTGTGTGTGTGTGTATGTGTGTGTTAGTTAAACCATGGGATGCCAGTTGTTAGGTTTGCTCTGTCCTTTTTGCACTTGTTATATTTTATTTTTATGAGAGGCATGATTTCGGGGCCACAGCGATATATTGTACTGTTTTCTATTTACACATATAGTGGGGTTTTGCTTTATTGGCCTGAATGTAACCATAAAAACTTAAAACTAAAATGAGTCATCGGCATTCAAAAGCCATGCAGCTGAAACAGCTGATGTCCTTAAGGGGGCATTTGCATATAGCCCATGAGCCTCCATTACAGGAGCTTTAAGGTATCACACAGTGAGAACTCTTTTATATGCAATTTTTACTTGAATGGTTTGTCTGTGTGCCTTTTTACCCTTTGGTTTGGCTTTCTATTTACTGAGACATTTGCACTGATACCTTAATGTGTGCTTTGTTCACTGATGGTCTTAGTATATTGCATTTCAGTAAATCATTATAAATCATGTTTAGCGATGACAGTGGTTGAAAAATAATATCACATTCCAGTAAAATGATATCTTATTTCTTCATTATCATTTATTTTCAGTAACATATATTCAAGAAATTAATATTACAGCCCTGAGGATTAATAACACATAATAGAAGAATTAGATACTTTACTGCCAGAATCTTAAACTATCCCTGTTGATCTTCACAAAAAATCTTCCATAGTCCTCATGTTGAAAGGCTTTCTGTTAAAATCAAGAGAAGTAGTAGGTAACTCAGATATACTTAACTTAATGCAAAGGCAAGAGGACAGTGTCATAGTTATTACTCAGATTTAAATGTTATCAGTTCCATACGTTATATCAAAATATGGATCTCTGTTAGCATATGATTGCCTTAGCAGTCATGTGATGCCACTACACTAGGCAATATTCTAGAGTTTGAGCACTGGTTGGATCCTAAAGATATCTATGTACTTTTACAAAGTACACTGTATAATGAATAGCCTGTGGAGAGAATGATATGACATGTCAGGGAGAAAACAATGATGTGAACATAATGCATGGAGACCATCTGATGACTGATGCAAAGTCATGAAATAATAAAACTCCTTAAGATCAATAAGCAGTTGCTATTATAATCAAGTCAGTAGTGCTGCTGCTTTACAGAGACTGGTTCTCTGGATCAATTCTTCACCAGGATGTCTTCTTTTGAGAGTCCTTATAGCCTTTCTAGATCCATGTGATTTTCTGCTCAGGATTCTGTTTTTTCTCCACATCTGAACATGTACTCTATGTCCAGGTGCATAATCCTTGTCTGAGTAAATATTTCTGCTGTGTGTGTGTGTGTGTGTGTGTGTGTGTGTGTGTGTGTGTGTGTGTGTGTGTGTGTGTGTGTGCATGCGTGTGTGTGTGTGTGTGTGCATGCGTGTGTGTGTGTGTGTGTGTGTGTGTGTGTGTGTGTGTGTGTGTGTGTGTGTGTGTGTGTGTGTGTGTGTGTGTGTGTGTGTGTGTGTGTGTGTGTGTGTGTGTGTGTGTGTGTGTGTTGGACATCTGCAGTGGGTTGGTACACCATCTGGCATTAGTTTCTCTATGTTGCATTCACTGCGTGCTGGGATATGCTCCATCCTCTCATGACCTGGGAATGGATTAAGCAAGAAAAGAGAGAATCAATAAGAACTACATATTCTAATTAAGGAAAAGTTAGATGGTCAAGTGTTCTGCACTGCATCACCAGCTGTCACTGATCTACTGTCTACGCAGCTTATACAACCCAGTCATGTATACAGACATGACTCCTTCCAACATATACACCATGTATACACATTTATACTCAAGGCAACAGACTCAGTGTAATGACTCAGGAAGAATTTCCAGCAACAGAGTGTGGGCTATTGCTCAACAGACTTTTGCAGGTACCATATCTTCTAGAGTTTACAACCTGAAGAGAAGAATGTTATGGACTAATTTTGTTGTTGTTTGTCTTTCGGCTTTTCCTGGTTAGGGGTCGTCACAGTGGAACTCGGGTCCGCTAATGATTGGCAGTAGATTTTCACGAACGCCTAGGTGCCAGCTCGACATCCAACCTTCAACTAAGGCATGCCCATTTACGCATGTCTTTCAAATACCACCTAACCTTGGGGAGGACATGCAGACTCCACACAGAAGGCACTCCCCGCACTCCAGCTGAGAAATGACCAGGATAACCTCTTTCTGTGAGGCAACAATGCTACCACTACACCACCATAGCTAGTTTTGTATGTATGTAAAATGCCCTCCTTGTCAGTCTAATCTGTCCGTTATCCCTAATTTTTCAGAACATGATTTTTGTCTTCTATTTTTGCTACATCCCTCTTAAAATGTTTGATTTTCTGATAAATGACTGATGGCTACAGTCATAAAATAAAGACGGACATTAATGTTTGATACCTGCATTCTATAGAAAATTTGTGTTTGTTTATGCAAAAATTTGTTGCTCTGTTAACCTTCTAAGTGAATTAAACATATAGTTAAAATGTGTCCCTAATTTTGGGATATATTCCTTCATTATATTTGGCACAAAAGTCAATAAGCTGCTTTCCTAAAATGTCTCTCACATACTCTGTAGATCTGACTATTTATCCTTAGTCCATTCACAGTTCAGAAACTTGTGCAGTAGATTCTTTTCCAGAGTCAAACACCTCAGTCCAACATTCTTTGGAATTCTAGCCACATTATGTTGGCCAGTAGATATCATATTCAGCATTACCATCATCTTCGTTGAGTGTTAACTGGATGAGACTTCAAATTATTTATTGAAATTCAATGATGATGAATCAGTCATTCCCTGGGATTCAATAAACTCTGTGTAGGCTTCATGCAAAGCCTACTTGGAGTTTATATGTGTGTGCAGTGAGCAGCATTGAGCACCACCGTACAATGCATATTCATGCCGCACACCATGTTTAAGTGTGGTTTGTAAGTGAACATGGATAGCAGTCCTATTTAAATCAAAGCACTTGCAGTTTGGGGTTTTGAGCGGAATGCCACAGTGATCACCAGGCCTTTGGTTAGCTCTCAATCTCTTAGTGCAAGACATCTGGACAAAGGCCAACATAATGCAGGAACAATGACCCAGAAGTAGAGACATATTTGACATATGTGCCCTATAGAAATGTAGTAGAATTACCAGAAGTTTGTGTTAAGATACATGCTCTGAAGGATTTGACGTATGAAACTCAAACATACCTTTCAATCTCTTAGAGCAAGAAATCTGGACAAAGCCTTAAATAATGGTGGGACTAAGACCATACAATAGGGACGTTTTTGAAATATTGCTCTTACAAACTTAGAAAGTTGATAGAATAATAGCTTTTACATTAGCATGAATTTTCTCAAGAGCATGAAGTTTGAAACTCAAATGTCTGTCATAATTTTCTGATGTCAATCTGCAATGGCATGCAGTGTTTCAAAATGAGGAAAAGATCAAAAATATGAGACAAAAATCTGGACATTCTGCAAAACTGTAGACAATTGAGAGGTATGAACTCAAATGTATGCAATATTAAGTCATATCCATCCTAAGAGTATCCCTGTGATATGGAAAAAAGCCTCAAATTTTATAAGGAACACATCTGGGCACCCTGTGAATATCTGTACAGTTGAGAGGTATGAATATGAATTATATGTTCCAAACATAGTACAGGACAGTGTACCTACAGTGCAGAGTACTGTGATATCACATTCCTTACATTCTGTACTGAATCTGTGTAAATGATTTGTAATGGTACATGGAGTGCCATGTAAAATAAACACAAAGAGGAAGTATGGGAAAGAGGAAAGGTGAAACAACCTAATGTACAGCAGGTGAGGGCATGCCAGTGGAAGATGGTTGTAGCAACAACGCCAATCACATAGCTATATGGTACAGTCGGGACTGCACAGTGAAAATGTGTATCATGTCACTGTCACACAAGGTGATAGAACAATGGGAAGGATGTATTTGTGAGATAAGCATCCTTATATGAATAATGCATAGGACATATATCAAGGATCTGACATAGGGTGTATATTGTGAAACTGATTTGCCTGAATATGAGTATAAACTCAGCAGAGGTCTCCAGCAAGTGGGACACAGGTAAAAAGGCTCATGAAAAACATTAAAAGAGCTAACCACGGTCATGGACAGAATCAGAATAATAACACTAGTAATCCCATGCCTCTGATATAACATATGTGATTTAGAGTGATATGAGCTCAATCTGCACAAACACACTTGAACAACTATTATGATACATCCTCACTCTATGAGGGTAATCATGCACACTGTCTGGGCACTGTAACATCTGCTGGAGGTGTTAGCAGGGATGCTGCTATACCTGTATGCGGCATTATGAGTAATACAGGCTAGTTGGATGGTGTGCATGGCAAACATATATGGCACAATCTACATTGTCATGAATGATATCTATGCCATTAATGTTGCCAAACACACATGCATCTGGTGTAAAAACTTGATTGGTATTCTGCACCATCAGACAGTTATGTTTATGCAACATAAAGAATACCTAGGTATGGCCGATAAGCTGTGTGACAGCTCACTGTGACAAAGGTGGTACACTTCAGTTACACATCACTGCAAGATGTGTAAGGAGATGTATGAAGAAGGGTGCATTCTACTCAGTTATTGATGTGATGAAAGCTGGGGACTATGGCAGTATTATGGCCTCTGATGTGGATGTCCTTCACATACTCAGTACTTCAGTTGCATACAAGGGAGTAGTTAGCACTGTGACCACATGCTGGTGGATTTTCCACTTATCTACCCAGGACACAGGTTGCATACCTATTGGTCTGATTATATGGTGTGATGCCCACATTATACTTGGGTTGTGTGCTTGTTTTGCTGACTTAACAAATCCCCCTATGTTTTTTGTCATTACAGGTGTTGTCATGGCTGTGGCAGCAATCATTGGCATATGTTGATACTGTCTGTATTATACTCGTATCACAGCTGGAATCAATGATTGCCCTCAATCTGTAGTCCTTAAAGCAGCTGTCTGGACACAGGATGTGTATGTCATCTGTGATGTCCATCACTTAAATAATGGACAGGAAATGGCCTAGCAGGCAGCCCTGAAGTATGGACCTGATCACTGGACCTGAGAAATAGATCACTTCACTCATTTCAACATAGTGAGATGCCAAGTATATGATTCACCATTTAGTGATATAGCTGTTTATGGTCACATATGACTTTGTTGATTGAATACCTCAGTGTAGACTTGTGTCAAATTCCATGACCTAGTCAAGTTCCAGAAGACGGCAGTATTGCCATCATGCATGCCCTCAATGACCTTTTTAACAGACATGATATGGCATTAACAACAAACACAGATCTGTTGCACACAACTGGGATATTACTAGTGCCCATTTAGAAGAGGTCCATGATTATGTGTTGGTCTATCTCACAGTTAAGGAGAGTAACGATGTGTCTATACATGCATGCATCAGGTGCTGCCACCCCAACTCAGATGGATGGATGTTGATGTACACCCCTCTATCAGAACATAGCCCATGTGGAGGGTGTGTTGAAGTGTATATTCAACCATATTAGGAAAGTGTATGAGCTGAGTAATGCCATAGGCAATCTGTGGTGTTGTCACATCCCATTGATTCCATGTAATGGGCATGGACAAAGGCAAGAGAGTGCTTACTGGCTATCCTGATCTGGCCTACAGTTTGAACACAATCCTCCATGCAAGTATCATTGAGGAAATGTTCCCTTACATCACTAGATGGGTACCCAGTTGGCTTACCAACAGAACACACACTGTGAAAGTTGGTGAATCAACATGTACCAGTAGAGCTATCACCATTGGCAAACCCCATGGATTTGTGCATGGCCCTTTACTGTTTGGACTCTATTTCTTAACAGTTCAGGCTAAAGTATATGGCATTTGGGCTACCAAGTTTGCTGATTCTTTTTTATTGGATGCAATCACTGAGTCCACCAATGGTAATAACATACTACAGGAGATGATATCACAGACAAATGGTTGGTGACAAAGCCACACAATCTACAAATAAATTCAGAAATGTTTCTTTATGTTGTCCTTTCGAAAAGTCAAAGTCGATGTTAATTACAGCATTGACAAGAGTCCTGCTATGCTAAAACCCAGTGATACAGACACTGGAAGCACATGTAGATAACAATCAGAATATCGACCACCAAGTGTCCACACTGGAATTTAAAGCCTATCTTTTGCACATCATAAATCATGCCATCATATTCAGATATTAGAAGTGTATGACAGCACTGTACTTAAACCTCATCAGAACACTAATAGAGTATAATGCTCTTTTTTGCATGTACCTCACCAGGCACATGCAGCAGTTAGCGATACCAGAGGGCTTTCTCATCAAGAAATCACAGGGCCTACAAACCATGCTATGATGTATGTAGATAGACTGAAAACCATGTCAATGTAATCTGTATTGTGTAGGATGAGGTTACGTATGCCTGGCCTCCAGGCCAGTTTCTGATGATGCTGTGGTAGGAATAGTGCATATCCACAAATCTGATATACCTGATGACATCATCAACATCTGTTGAGAGAATATGAAAATAACAGTGTCTCACATGCTGGTGTAAAAGGCTCTCTGCAATGTCAAACAAGAGTACAAGCACAAACACACAGCTGACTACAGTGAGAATAAAACTATGAGTAATACAGGCTAGTTGGATGGTGTGCATGGCTACCTATTTAAGGTACACAAACTACAGAACTCAGTACTTTATACATGCACCACAGCACAAGTCTTACTTGGAGTGTCTAAGACAACAGTTTATAGCTGATGACATCAGCAGTGTTGTTTGGAAAGAATATGGTGATAAGTGTCCCACATGCTGGTGTAAAAGGCTGTCCATAATGTCAAGCAAGAGCACAAACATACACACACCCAGTTGAGTAAAGTGGTATTATATCCCCTATCAATTTAACTACACAGACTACAGAATTCAGTACTTTATGCAAATGCCACAGCACGGGTCTGACTTGGAGTGTCTCAGATAACACTTTATAGCTGATGATATTAGCAGCATCTGTTGAGGAGAATATGGTAATAACAGTGTCCCACATGCTGGTATAACAGACTCTCTGTAATGTCAAGCAAGAGCAACAACACACACACAAACACACACAACCACACACACACACACACACACACACACACACACACACGCACTTGACTGCAGTAAGAACAAAACCCCTCCCTACCTAAGTTCACAGACTACAGAACTCAGTATTTTACACAAGCACCACAGCACATGTCTGACTTTTATAAGACTGCAAGTCAGCTTATAGTGGATGACATCAGCAGGCCATGTTGAAGAGAAGATGTTGAGAGGCCCCAACAGGTTCATAGGAGTTTATTAGGCTAATGGCCTTTGGTAATTTACAAGCCAGGCTGTGTAAAAACTTAAGTACCCTTATTGAAAATAGTTATATTGTCATTGTTAGAGCAATTTTTGTGAGCAGCACTGACTGGCCTTGTCCATAAGGGACACAGGTGCCATCCCAGGGGTGAACGTACAATCACTCATCCAGTTGTCAAGCTTGTGCTTGAAGAGATTCATTGACAAGCACTGCTTCACACACAGTGGGAGCTTATTACAGAGGAGTGTTGATTGCTGGGGGATATATCTGTGTCCCTACCATGTCCCCTTTAATTCACAGGTTAGGTTGAAATCCCTGGAGCAAGTTATATGAGTCCTATTTGATTTGCACATGTCCAGCATTTCCAGTAGGGCAGGGTCTGAGACGCCTCTGTAGGCCAGGCATAGGTCACCTCTCAGCAGCCTGCATGATACTGAATTCAGTGACAGATATTTCAGTCTTTCCATGTATGTCATGTTTTGGAGTCCCTGGAGACTTCCTGTCACAAACATCTGTGTTTTCTCCAGTTGCTGCAGGTGTCTGGTGATGCACAGCCAGAAAGGAGTACTGTACTCAATTAGTGGTTTGATAAGGGTAGAGTACAGCAGAGCTATGACCTCCATGGTCTTGCATGTGATGGCCTTATTTATGAAGTGCACAATGTAGAATGTGTGTCTCATTACCATGGACACATAGTGATTGAAGTGTAGATTGCTATCAACATGTGTTCCCAAGTCTTGCAACACTGTGTCTGAGCGTAGAGGGGTGCTATGTATATCATAATTTACATGGGTACTTCACTGCTAAAGGGGGCAATGAGGCATTGTTTGCTTTAAGGTTCAATCTGTGAGTTTGGCACCAATCATTTGTCTGTGGTAGCCCCTTCTGTAATATGTTACCATCATTCTGGACTCATGATTGCTTCCATTTAATAGGCATCTGCAAACTTGGTAAACCAAAGGCCATCTACATTTACCTGGGCTTCAGAGAAATAGTTTTCAAACAGATGAGGGTCCAGTACAAACCTTTGTGGTATTACAATGGTAAGTGGTCTAGTGGTGGAGGTGCAGTCCACAACTTTAACAGTGTGTGTTTGCTATCCATCTAGTAATGTACGGCTTAATTTCCAGATGGGAGATTTTCTCTATGATACATGAATGGAGGATAGTGTCAAATGCCTTGGATAACTCATCATAGGCAATGTGTCCTGTTATCCCTCATTCAGGTCTTTGGGGTCAGTATCAAAGACATCCACTAGGTATAATAAGCAAGAGCTACTCTTGACAGAACCAACATGAGTCAAGTCAACTGTATTAAAGGTCACCTATGTCCCTGTGGATGATTCCTTCCCTAGCCTCGCAGAAAAAAATGTTTTAGTGTTATGGGTCAATGATTCTAGTTCTGCATGTTACCAAACTGATGTGCATTGCATATCACACAAAACTGGATATTAATTGCTGTAGTATAGGTGATATATGTGGGGACACAGGTACTAAGACACCAGGGTTGTAGTGCTTGGGGAGGCAACACATGGCTGTATTGTAAATATGTCACATATTGTTGAGGCCTTCAGTTTGTTATATTTTTACATGTAATTTCATGTCATAGACAGGAAATGGACAGTAAAGGACAATAATACCTAATAATATGGGTTTACTATCAAAATTCTGACAGTTGTTTGAGTAATGACTTACTCAAAAACAAGGTCTGAGATTAAAAACATCATTCACTCAAAACAATAAAACTGGGGGGCGTGGCCAAGGATGAACACAGGATAGCAGCAGATTTCTTCAGCTCCACCAATTTCATTACATTGACAGGAATTAATTACTTAAAAAATTAATTCTTGAAGTAATTTTCTTTCTAAATATGTTTGTTTTATATAGTTCTTGAACTATATCTAAAAAAGAAAGGAAATCTTAATAATATTCCTGTCAGAAATTACTTTGGAAATTTTCCTGTCAGTTTATCAGTCTGAAATGAGTTCCAGTAAGACAAATTCTCAAGACTCCAGCATCAAGAAAGAACTTCAGTCTCTGATAATTATAGTCCAGCAACTTACTGCTATGATGGATAAAATGGATACTAAAATAGACACTTTCATAGAAAAAACTACAAAACAAATAGACTTGTTACATATGGACCTGCAACAACAGAAGATCCAGATGACAGGCATAGAAGAAGCTGTGAATGACATGGAAAATAAAATACAAGAACAGGAAATCAACATTGAGTTTCTGCTGAAACAAAATGCACATTTACAAACAAAGCTGGATGACCTGGAAAATAGATCTAGGCGCAATAACATTAGGATTTTTGGACTGCCAGAAAATATTGAAGGTAACAATATTACTTCTTTTTTAACAACATGGCTCCCTAAAACTTTAGATTTACCAGAAGCATTCTCTTTTGGTATCGAAAGAGCACATAGATCTACAGCTAATACTAACTCTAACAAAAACTATCCTAGATCAGTTATAGTTAGATTTCTATCATCTTTTGATAAAGAGATGGTTCTTAAATCTGCTTGGGCTAAAGCTCCTGTTAAGTTTAATGAGACAACTGTGCGTTTTGACAATGACTATTCTTCCATGGTAATTGCTAAAAGAAAAGTTTTTCTGCTACTAATAAGGGAGCTTAAAAAAGCACAGTTTAAAACATACCTTCTGTTTCCTGCCAAGCTTAAAATCTTCCTTCCTGATGGTCCTAAGGTCTTCGATGATTTAGACTCTGCTTTACTGTTTGTCAAAGAAAAAGGATTTTGGATAAAATAGAAGAAATGGAATGGGCTAGTTCTTCATTAAAGAGATTGGCAACTGAAGCTTCCTGGAAGACTTCAGAGAAGAAGAAGAGACTAAAAACAAATGATTTGTTATATGTTTTTTCTCTCTCATCATTTTAGTTCATTATTAATCTTTTGAATATAGTTCCTGCATTTCCAGAAAGCCACAAATATTTTGGAAAAGATTTAATCAAAGTTATTCTCTATGTGCAAAGAAATGTTTTGTTTCATAACCAGTCAAAATGCCTGAGGATTTAATGGCAGGCTGTGACTCGATTTGTTTTTCTTTCTGAAAAAAGTAAGGTTAGTAATTTGATACATTTTTTTATCTTTACCTTATTTTTTTTCCTTCTTCTTTTATTATTTTCTTTGTTTAAACAATGACATTCTATTTAGATTATATAGTGGGTAAAGGGCGGGGGAGGGCAGGGAGAGAACAGTAATGAAAATATCAAACAGCAGAAACAGCACACACAGCAAACGGAGTACGGAAACCACACAGGATAAAAAAGTAGGTAACAAAAAAGTCATAAAGTTCAAGTGTGGTCTCCAAATGGCATACAACTCACTTATAAGACTCCAGGGAAGAAATCCAGCATCCAAAATTGATCAAAAAACAGGTTTATTCCAGTAGCGGCTTCTTCAGACTTTACAAGGCAGTAACTACTGAGCAGGTTTAAAAATCTTAAGAGCTCTAGTAATTGGTCGAGCCCAAACCAATCAAAACTAGTCAACCAAAGTATCATCATATGAATGTACCAACTGAGGTATAGTTAAAAATTCACATAAAAAAATAAAAAGATATATATCCACATTGACTAGTATAAAACAGCTATATGTAGGGCAAAAGTTATTACAAAAACAATCTTAAAATCTCATAGATGGATTCAATAAAACAACATTAAAATAAGCATTTCTCATAAAAAATAGCAAAGCATGTTATATACACAAGCATGAATATATGTCATGCTGACAGACCTCCCCATACTAACTGAGTAAAATTAAATTTTGGGAACCTGATCACTTTCGTATATATAGCGGACGCCTGCTAGAATGCAATTTTAATGTATTTGTGTACTTCAGTTAGTATGGGGAGGTCTGTCAGCATGACATATATTCATGCTTGTGTATATAACATGCTTTGCTATTTTTTATGAGAAATGCTTATTTTAATGTTGTTTTATTGAATCCATCTATGAGATTTTAAGATTGTTTTTGTAATAACTTTTGCCCTACATATAGCTGTTTTATACTAGTCAATGTGGATATATATCTTTTTATTTTTTTATGTGAATTTTTAACTATACCTCAGTTGGTACATTCATATGATGATACTTTGGTTGACTAGTTTTGATTGGTTTGGGCTCGACCAATTACTAGAGCTCTTAAGATTTTTAAACCTGCTCAGTAGTTACTGCCTTGTAAAGTCTGAAGAAGCCTAAGGGTGAAAGCGCTTACTGGAATAAACCTGTTTTTTGATCAATTTTGGATGCTGGATTTCTTCCCTGGAGTCTTATAAGTGAGTTGTATGCCATTTGGAGACCACACTTGAACTTTATGACTTTTTAGTAATGAAAATATAATTAATAGAATAATAACATATTTATTCCTTGTAAAAGTTTTTATAAGTTCTTCAAATGCTATTTCTAATTATACTTTCTTGATTATACTGCTTATGCCTGTTTGTAAATAATCTGTTATGCTTTAACTAATAATAATCAGAACTAAATAAGAGTAAATAATATGTTTTATTTTTAACTCTATTAATATAAACAGTAAGTAACATTCCATTGTATATACTTCTTACAGCTTTCTCTTACATTTTTTTATTTCTGCCTCACTCCCTTTTATTTTCTACTCTCTTTCTTTTCTTTATTAATATATAGAAATGCTTTAGACTGTGTGGGCACAGTGAATAATAGGATTTGTATGAAAATTGAGTTGGGAGAAGAATGCTGAGTTTTATTGTTTGTTGGTAATTTTGAGTTTAATTTCACTTGCATAGAGGCTGTGATGATCTGTGGAATACATTGTGGAGGTTCTGTCATGTTTAGATGCATTTACACTGCTAAATGAATGTTTGTCACTAGTTTTTAATAAGTTTCCCACCAAAATGTTAAGAGAGGCAATCTGGGATGTGGGCTGTCTTATGCACAATGTCCTTGAGTTACCTCAGAATCTTCAAATCACAGAATTCTCACAGAGATACTGAAAGCAGTTAGTATAAACATTGACAAGGTTATCACACTGACACACCACAGATTCAGGAAAAATACTCTGTTCATAAAATATGTCAGTTATAATGAGTTTAAATGATGTAGTTTCTTGTAGTAAGTAAATGTCTTATTTTAGAAGGCATAAAAAATGAAACATTTATTTAAATGTTTTTGAAAATCTACTTAACAGTAGCATAATAATCTGTGTTAAAAATTTGTGTTCCAAACATATACTTTACTATAACTCATTTAATTAATCTGATTGACAAACATAAATAATCTTATAACTCTATTCTGGAAGAAATGTCATGTGATATATTTTAAAGCAGTAGGTTAGCATGATTGTAAAATCTGGTTACCAATATGTGTTTGCTGTGCATTATTTTGTATAAAGCAGACAGATTTATTCTAGGGACAGCAAGTAGGATAGTGCTCTACTAACACACAACTCAGTGAGATCATATATATATATATATATATATATATATATATGTGTGTGTGTGTGTGTGTGTGTGTGTGTGTGTGTGTGTGTGTGTATGTATGTATGTGTGTGTGTGTGTGTGAGTGTGATGGCTTTTTTTTCTGAGAATCTGCATAACTATCCAATATGATTTATAATAATTTCTATGAATACAATATTTTACTCTATTGACAAAATGAATGTTTGCCACAAGTTTTAATAAGTTTCCCGCCAAAATGTTAAGGGAGACAATCTGGGATGTGGGCTGTCTCATGCATAGTGTCCATGAGTTTCCTCAGAAGCTTCACTCACAGAATTTTCACAGAGAAACTGAAAGCAGTTAGTATAAACATTGACAAGGTTATCACACTGACACACCACAGATTCAGGAAAAATACTCTATTCATAAAATATGTCAGTTATGATGAGTTTGGATGATGTAGTTTCTTGTAGCAAGTAAATATCTTATTTTAGAAGGCATAGAAAATGAAACATTTATTTAAATGTTTTTGAAAATCTACTTAACAGTAGCATAATAATCTGTGTTAAAACTTGTGTTCCAAACATATACTTTACTATAACTCATTTAATTCATCTGATTGGCAAGCATAAATAATCTTATAACTCTATTCTGGAAGAAATGTCATGTGATATATTTTAAAGCAGTAGGTTAGCATGATTGTAAAATCTGGTTACTAATATGTGTTTGCTGTGCATTATTTTGTATAAAGCAGACAGATTTATTCTAGGGACAGCAAGTAGGATAGTGCTCTACTAACACACAACTCAGTGAGATCATATATATATATATATATATATATATATATGTGTGTGTGTGTGTGTGTGTGTGTGTGTGTGTGTATCTATGTATATATGTGTATGTGTATATGTATGTGTGTGTGTGTGTGTGTGTGTGTGTGTGTGTGTGTGTATATGTATGTGTGTGTGTCTGTGTTTATGTGTGTGATGGCCTTTTTTTTTTTTTTTTTTTAGGTAATAACGCAGGTGTTTCTGAGAATCTGCATAACTATGCAATATGATTTATAATAATTTTATGAATACAATATTTTACTCTATTGACAATAATGAGTTTAAGTAAATGCTCATATACAAACAATTCAAGATTTTTTGGAAACTGTTGATAGAATTCACATGACAGAAAATAGATGCATCTTAATGCATGTAATGTCTGAATCATATTAGCCAAAGTTTTTGATTTAAATGAATGTTAGAACATAATTTTCTCTCCTCTTGATTTCTAACATTAAGATTATTTGAATGCTATTAGAATTCAAGTGTTATATATTACATAGATCTATATAATAGTATGAACAGTTTTTTAAAAAAAAAGTTTATTTTAGTTTATATGATGCTGTTTTACCAAATGTGTAGTTTTGTCTTGATAGATAATTGAATTGAAAACTGTTAACCTCAGTTAAATATAACTAGTATTAAATTGATAAGGTGGTAGCTGAGGTACTGCTGCTTAGGTAGGGGTTAACTTGAGTAGTAAATACTGCTCTAAGTTGGAGTTTTCAACTCCAGGCGGGATGCAAGGTTTAATCCTTACATTATTTTCACTTGTTCATTGTTATATGTATATAGTTTTGACATCCTCAATATATTTTGTACACTCATTGTCACTACAAACAAAATTGAATCCTATACAAAATCCCATAAGAGATTTAATAAATACAGCTATATTTAAAGGTACACCTAAAAGAGGAGATGTAACATTATTTATCTTGTTATTTGTTATTTCGATCATAAGACTCTTGAGTTTTAAAAATGCCAAATGACATCTTTAAAAGGAATTTCTTTAAACATTAATGGATTGAATAATCCGTGTAAAAGGGCAAGCCTAATAAGATACATTAATCTACACAAGGCCAATCTAGTCTTCCTGCAAGAAACCCATCTCTTGCAAAAAGATATTGATAAACTAGCCACTAATAAGTATGCAGTATTGGTTAGTTCAGAGCACACTCAGAAAAAAAGAGGAGTGGCTATTTTATGGAATAAAAGTATGCCCATTCCTAAAACCATTAAGTCTTATCAGGATGACAAAGGAATGTTTTCTATGGTTACAATACAAATTAATGGGAAGACTTACACTTTAATTAATGTATACTGGATACCTGGAATTGGTATTAATACAGTGAAACATCATATTGATAAGATCATATCATTCTCTATAGGGGATATTATTTTAGCTGGTGATTTTAATTGTATACTACATGAAAGTTATACTACCACTATAAAGAAAAGAAGAATTACATCTAATGCAAAACATTTAAATGATTTTGCTAATTCTTATCATTTGAATGATATTAATAATCAGATAGAGTCAAAATCATTACCATACACCTTTTTTTCTAACAGATACAAAACTTATTCAAAAATAGATAGGGTCTTTATTTCTAACCAGATGGTAACAGATTTAATTAATTCCAAAATCATTTTGTGTCCTATATCTGATCATAACTCAATTGTTTTTGAATTCATGATAAAAATACTCATAATGTTCAGATCAAAAGGATACCAGCATACTTAACTCAGCTAAAAGACTATAAAGAATATATACTTTCAGAAGTACAACATTTTCTAGACATAAATAATACTCCTGAAGTCTCCATTGTCTATGTTTGGGATGCCTTAAAATCATATCTATATGGACAAAGTATCAGATGGTATAATAACAAAAGGAAATCTTGGGATAAGGAATTGTTAGATATTCAAAGTAAACAAGACTCTTATAAACATAATAATAAAGAAAATATTATGGACAAGAAAGTTATTGAAGAAATAAACAAACTAAATGAGAAATACAAAGAAATTTTAACTCATAAAGTTAAAATAACTTTAGAGAATACAAGTTTTGTCTTATTCAATAAGCCCCAAATACTTACATAGACTTAAAAATAAAACAAAAGATTGAATAAACAAAACCATATCAAAGAAATCTTTTCTCTAAGTGAAAAGAAGAATGTTTCTAGTATACCAGAAATACTTGATGAATTTAGAAATCACTTTCACAAGATTAACCATAACAACATTAACATGTAACCTAAAGATAAAATAAAGGAGTTTATAACCACAAACATGAATAAAAAGCTTAATAAACAACAGATTAAACTATTGGACAAGAGTATTTCATATACAGAAGTTATTACACAAATAAATAAGCTTAAATCAAACAAAGCACCGGGTAATGATGGTATTATACCAGAGATATATAAAATCCTTTCTAAAACTACATATTCATTAATACATAAGGTTTTTATTCTGGCCCAAACTGAGTTAATAACGGCCCCATCTTGGCAATATACATTTATTTCACCAATTTTAAAACCTAATAAAGATCCAACTAGATGTTCTTCATATCGACCCATCTCATTACTTAATGTTGATTATAAAATGTTTATGAGTATTTTTGCTGATAGATTGAAGACAATTATCCCCCGCATTATAGACAGATCAGACGGGCTTCATTGTAAATAGAAATACTTTTGATAATATAAGAAGAACTTTAACATTAATTGATTTTGCAAATAGGAAAAAGAAAGATTTAACACTTATTAGTCTTGATATAGGTTCAGCATTTGATTCAGTAAGTTGGGACTATCTGTTTACCTTACTGAAGTGCACAAATTTCTCTGATGCATTTGTAAATTTAATTGAGCATTTATACAAAGGAACGCTGGCTTATATTAAGGTAGGAACATATGTTTCACAAAAAATACCCATTCTTAAAGGTACAAAGCAAGGATGTCCACTTTCTCCACTATTATTCACTTTAGTAATGGAGCCTTGGGCTAATTTGATTAGAAACAGTACTGACATAGAGGGTTTTGAAATAGAAGAAAATACAACATCAAAATTCAACTTTTGCAGATGATGTTCTAATTACATCAGCAGGATCTAATTCTTCTATGCAGTCTTTATTTGATAAAATGATGAATTTTAAAAGTATTTCTGGTTTAATATTCAATGAAGAAAAAACTAAAATACTACCTATATATACACGAAAAATACTTTCATTAGTGATTTTACTAAATATGTACCCAACTCAGGTCAGATAACTTATTTAGGTATAATACTATCTAAAGATATTAAATCTATTATATATAATAACTATAATACCTGTTTTCTTAATATACAAAATATTTTTAATACCTGGAATAATATGTTTTTACTATGGAGGAGAGACTTACAATTATTAAAATGATAATATTCCCCAAGATTTTATACTTAATACAATCAATAATACTTTCACCTACAAAAATAACTATCAAGAAACTGAATACACTAATGTTAAATTTCTTATGGGCACCTAATAGACCTAGGATTGCATTAAAGAAACATACTAATAGCTGGTCTCAAGGGGTATTTCTTTTCCAGACTTTAATTTATATATTATCTCTTCTATTATAAAAGTTATTACTTTATTAATAGATCGGTCATATGTCAAAATGGAAAGATTATTGGGAGCTAATTAGTATGCACTTCATGAAAATCTCCTTAACACATAAAAATATGATTATAAATAACTCCATGTTGTGGTTGCTAAAGGAATTTTGTACTTCACCTATTACACCTAAACATATGGTCTGTTACCCATTAAATATTATTATTAGTTATCGTAACTTTATATTCATGCACCCTAAGTATAGGGAATGGAATTTTATTGTATTCCCTATAATTTATACTCAGGGTATGCTTATGTCATCTACTTCTGAAGGAGCTCATTTAGCTATAGATAATAATCTAAAGTACTGGTATCAGCTGATATCTGATAATAAAGTTAAAATCTAGATTTCTTAAAACAAGAATTTGATCTAAGAGAAACTTGCTGGTTAGAGGTTCAGATCTTTAGACAACATCTCATTGATAGAATAGATCTAATGTCTATAACAGTTAAAGAATCTATTCCAAAAATGATTGATTACTTGATAATAAATTTACAGCATAAAGTTTCTGATAAAGGTAAACTTTCATATATACATAAAATTATCAGACAAGAAACTTTTTACAATGTAGATTCATACTGGAATTATTTCACCTCTATTAATGGGGACCCACCAACTCAACAAGATAAACAATATATATTGGAATCTGCTTATAGAACTACATCGTCCATTGTCTGGAGACTTTATACATGGAAATTTTTACATAGATCTTTTTATACACCTTTGATGATGAATAAAATTAATAATAAAGATAATCTATGTAAGAGATGTAATGTAGAAATTAATGCTGACTGGGCTCATATGTTTTATGACTGTATGAAGTTGAAAGAATACTGGAAGTCAATTAATGAATTTTGCAGGCTCTTTTACAGATAATTTCATTATTTCTAAGTCTCTTATATTATTCAACACACCTGTACCTCAATGTGTTAAAAAGATTAAGCTTCCCTTGTTATGGTCTATCCTAGCAGTGGCTAGGAAAATAATAACTAGAAATTGGATTTCAGATACACCTCCTTCATTCAATGAATTTAAAAATGTTATGAATATAATGTGTTATATGGAAATAAGCACAATTAGAATGAGAACAACTAGAAAAACATCACATTTTATTGTATGGGATAATTTACAAAATTTGTTAAAAAAATTCTAATTTCAATAGCACAGTATTTTAGTTTAATTAATTGATCTGATTGTAGTGGATGTCTTTGTAAATACTTTAGTTGTTTTGTTGAATATTATAATAATACCTATTTTTAATTATTTGTATAAAATTGTTATGATATTTCTCTTATATGTTAAAACAATAAATTTGTTTTAAAAAAAACAAAACAATAAAACTGGTAATGTCAGTAATTCAAATTCGACATTATCAACATTACCCAACTTACATTGAGTCCAGTGCAGGGGGGCAAGCCCCCAAGCATGCCACATATGAGGGGCTTTGCCCCTTACACCCCCTGCTAATTATATATTCCAACTCTGAGATTTCACTACAATGAGGAAAAGGGCAAATTTCCCAATCCCCACTGTAGTGTGAGCTCCAATCCAGTTGTAAATATTGATGCTCAAAAACATGAATGCAAGCTACAGCTCCACCTTTTCAGAGGTGACAAAAACTCCACTCAGAATTTGAAACTTTTGCACTTATACCCTTGACTATAATATGTACTTTTCAATAGCGCGGTGAGCAGTGGGATTGCATGACGGTTGTCAAAGTGTTTGCACAAGTGAGATACACATTTCCAATGCTATTCATTTTTGCATGTAGCTAAGCAGTGTGCAAAAGGGAGCTACATTGCTAAAGTTTGAGAGTTAGTACTGCATATCTCTCAACTGTACAGGTTTTTGCAGAATGTCCAGATTTTTGCCTCATATTTTTTGTCTGTTTCTCATAAAATGTAGGTTTTCTAGCAAATCATTGAGGGTTGAAATTAGAAAATAATGACATACATTAGAAATTCAGACTTCATGCCCTCAGAAAATTTGTGCTAAGACAAAATCTTTCTAAGTTTGTAATAGCAATATTTAAAGATTGACCCTATTTTTGGGCCTTTGTTCCCACAATATTTATAGCTTTGTCCAGATATCTTGCTCTAAGAGGCTGAGAGATTAGCAGTTGTAAATGCATGGACTCATTTCTTTTTGAGCCTCAGTGATACTGGGTTTGAATCCAGGTATATCTAATACTTTCAAATACTTTTAAATAAACATTGATAATGCAATGACATGCATTCTTTATGGCACGTGTTGACATAGTGCAATGGGATTAAGCAACATTTTGCCACCACTTACCATCATTGCACATTGGTACAGATGCACACCTCCATGCTTTTTCTGTTACTTATGTGTGTTGTGTGTGTGATTCTATTTTCTGACTAAATTATAGGTGTTAAAATGGGGTAGATGGGAAAATAGTGAAATAGGGAACAAGCAGGAGGGAGAACAAAGGGAAAGCAGTACAGGAATATGCAGTTGGGAGGTAGGAAAGAACCATAGCTATCCATTTCTTCAACAGTGTAAACTGAAAATATGTGCAGAATGTTAACTGAATTTAGACTGTCACCTACAGAAAGAGGAATGACCACAATGAAATCTTGTTGTGTAGCCAATTGGACAGAATCAATTGTGTCAAGACGGCATGTGTGGGGAATGGAGACCTATGTATGGGACTATTTTTTTTTTTTTTGTGGGACAGGTGTCCATTTATTTTTTATTTTAGAGAAAGAGAAATGTTGGGGAAGGGATGGGGTAGTTATGTTTGGGAAAGGTAAGTTGGGTAAATGAGGAAGCAGTTGCAGACAGATGAGACAAGCAAGACAAGGACAGTGATGGACAGAAAAGGTGGGGGGACACTATGATTGGTGTGAGGGCAGGGCAAACCAGGCCCATGACCTTCAAGCTTGGAGACAGTGTAAATTGAGCCTCACCCACTGGGCGCTCATCACTGTCGCGTTACTCTGCTGCTGGCTGGAATGCTTGACATCCCCCCCCCCTCTTCCTCCTATGGAACATGAGCATGAACGTGAGCAGTCTCTCTATCCGGCATAGGCATGCACCAGTGGTGTGTTGCATGACCCTGTACACCAACCCTGGCAACTAGCTGCTGTTGATGAAATCTCCACCTCCACCACTGATTCTGGAGGGTACCACTTAACCAGCCTCAAGGGCAGGACTACCTGTGGGTGTAGGTAGTGCAGGGGCAGCAGAGGCAGTGCTGCCAGGTTGGCTCCCAAACATGCTGAGCATCAGTGATGGAGCTGGAGGAGCAGGGGTAGGATGATCCACAGGGGCTGGCCTACCTCATTGTGCTGTGGAGCATTTAGTGATGTGGTACACATGGATGACATGGACACATTTTGATGACACATAATAGGTTCATAGGTAGTAGGCTATCTGCCCGAGGGCATTTATAAGCCTAGCCAGAGTGTGTCGGTTTTCGCCACCCCATTAATTAATTAACTGAGCCTCTGTCAAGCAGAGCCAATGAAGTGATCCCAGGGGTGTATTTTCTGTTACCCATCCACTCGTCAAGGCTTCTCTTGAAGAGTGTTAGTGAGGTGCTCTGCCTAATGTATTTAGGAATTTTGTTCCAAAGCATGGGGAGTCTCTGTGACAGGAATCTATCCCTCCATCATGTTCTATTTATTGTTGTGGCAAGGTTTAGCTCACTAGAGCGCATGGCTCGCAGTGACTTGGATTTCTTTAGGTGGAGCATGTCCATCAATTCTGAGTTGGACATGGCTTTGTAAGTCAGGCAGAGATCACCTCTGAGTAAGCGATATGCCACTGAATACAGCCAGAGTTTTTTCAGTCGGGCTGCATAGGACATATGTTTGAGGCCAGTAATCCTCTTGGTGAGGTGCTTTTGTGGTCTTTCCAGCTGTTGGAAGTGTCTTGTGAGGTACATCCTATGGGGCATTGTACTCTATAATGGGTCTGATGAGTGATGAGTAAAGGGGCACTATAACCTCTTTATTTCTAGATGCAAACCCCTTAGTAATTAGATGGGCCACATAGAAGGATTTCCTAACTACTTTGGCAATATGATTGTCAAAGGAGAGATTACTATCTACCTGGGTCCCCAGATCTCTTATTACCTCTTCTCTATTAAGGGGGCTGCCGCCTATGTGGTAATTCGTGGGTGTTTTGTTTTTCCCAAATGGGATGACTATGCATTTTTGGCATTTAGCTTGAAGCAATCACTTTGACACTAGGTGTCTGTCTCAGTAAGGCCTTTTTGAAGGATGTCCATGTCAACCAGAGAGTCAGTTATGGCTCTCAGTTTGCAGTCATCGGCGAACTTGGTTAGCCATAGTCCTCCTGTGTTTGCCTGTACTTCTGAGAAATATATGCCGAATAGAAGGGGTCCCAGAACTGAGCCTTGTGGGACACCACTCGTGACTGGTTTAGAGTCGGACCTGGAGCCCACTATTCTTACTGTGTGAGTTCTGTCTGTAAGCCAGTTGGCAACCCATCTTGGGACATAGGGGTTTATGTTCAGTCTGGTGAGTTTTTCTATAATACCTGAGTGAGAAATGGTGTTGAACGCCTTGGCGAGATCAAGGTAGGCTGTGTGAACCACCTTTCCCTCGTCTATGGCCTTGGTGACTGTCTCGAAGTCAACCAGGCTTAGTAGGTATGATCTGCCTTTAACAAAGATGAAATGGGTCGGGTCAAGTGTTTGGAGGTTCCCAGTGTCTTTGTTAATGAGTTCCATGATGATGCGCTCCATAGCCTTGCAGACCAGGCTAGTCAGGCTTATGGGGCGATAGTTGCCAGGGCCAGTTGTGAAGCGGAATAACCATTGCTGTGTGCCATTCTGTGGGCATGTAGCCTGTGGAGAGGCTGAGGTTAAACATCGTGTTTAGGTGGGGGTTTAGTTCGTGCAAGGCGCAGCCTGGGACACCATCTGATTGGTTTTTGAAAGGGCTGTTTTCACCTGTGCTTCTGTGATTTGTGGGACACTACACTTTTTTCCAGTATTGTTGTGGGCCCTTTTGAAGGTGAGAGGGAGGTGAAGTCTGCACTGAATCTATCTGCCAGGATGTTGGTAATATCAGTACGTTCAGTATATTTTGTGCTATTTTGCACTAGCTCAGAGCATATCTGCGAGTTGCCACTTAGATTCTTGACATAGCTAAAGAAATCTTTGTGGTTATCTTTCGAATCCTTGGCTATTTTTTTTTCGAAGTTAGCCTTGGATGATTTTATGAGGGACCTTAGTTTCTTACTGATACTGATCAGGGATGTCTTTCCTTCATGGGATTTGCTTTTTTTTTTCTGAACTAGTTTCCTCCTTCTGTTTTATAACCTGTTTATGGCAGGGGTCCACCAGACTCATTTCCTTCTCTTAGGGGAGTGAGTCTTGGTTTTACTAGGGATGGCATGATCCATGCATCCTTGTAGGTGTTCATAGAGTGCAATTGTAAAGGAATGTGCATCTTGGGCAGTGTTATCCTTTAGCATGGGGGCTGTGATACTTACCATTTCTGCCTTAAGTAAGGTGAAGTTTGCTTTAAAAAAGTTTTTCACTGTGGTTTCTT
This sequence comes from Protopterus annectens, assembly GCF_019279795.1. Lineage (NCBI taxonomy): Eukaryota > Metazoa > Chordata > Ceratodontiformes > Protopteridae > Protopterus > Protopterus annectens. The sequence continues at coordinate 278,457,852 of NC_056744.1, forward strand.
TGGTTGTTGTTGGTGGTGGTGGGGTGTGGACATCCAGGGTGATTAGTTTATGGTCTGATCTAACTAGTGATGGGTTCACCTCCGGTACAGTACACCTGTTGCCCATGTTGATGATGACCAGGTCCAATATGTTGTGGCCTCTGGTAGGGGAGGTTACCAGCTGATCCAGGGCATTTGAGTTGATAAATTCCTGGAAGCGCTGAGCCTGGGAGTTTGTACACAAGTAGTTTTCTCAGTTAATGGTAGGGTAATTGAAATTACCCAATATCAGGGTGTTCGGTAGGACCTTCATGTTTTCCAGTGTCTCCAGAAAGGCAGAGTGGTGGTCCTGGGTCACGGAGGGTGATCTGTAGCAGGCCACAATTTTCATTTCAGATTTGCCCGATGTTAGTTGCACATGGATGATCTCAGAGATATCATGCTGCGCCACTAACCTGGAGGTGTGAGTATCCTTGATGAAAATGGATACACCCCCCTCCTTTTGTGTTTCGGTCCATGTTCTGTGGCCAAAATGTGTGGTATGAGTTGTAGTCCAGTAGTGCTGGAGTGCTCTCTGGAGCCTTGAACCAGGTTTCAGTTACTGGACAGATGTCGATGTTCTCCATACTTTGGAGTTCTTCAAGCGCATGCATTTTGAGATTTAAACTCCTGGCGTTGAGTAGCATAACCCTCATTTTTTTTACTTGTGCTGTTTACGGTGGTGGTTTTTTATTTTGAGCCTTGCCTAAAAAAGGCACTATGGGGGCAGCAAGAGCCTTGGCCAGTTTTCGAAAGCCAAGGGGTGACAGGTGCAAGCTGTCTCTTGCGAAGCAATGTGGCTTATTGAGCATGTCATCCCAGGCTGACAGACACTGGATCCCCTTTGAATGATGCCAGAAGCTTAGCCAATTGTTGAAATTGATAATTTTTTCTTTATACTGAGGTATCATTCTTGGTGAGGGCAGGATGCTACTCAGGGTTAGGGTCATACCCACCTGGTCTACATGATCAGAGAGCTCATCCATGTTTCTTTTCATGAAGTCCAGTGAGGTACATCTCAGGTCATTCACACCAAACAATGACAGAGTCATATTTGTACTTGTTCTGGAGTGACCTGAGTGCTTGTTTTATGTGGTGGATTCTGGCTCCTGATAGGCAGCTAGCGGTAACCTTCTCCTTGTCTAGCCTAGTGAGTGGGGCGTCAGTGTGCCTGACTATTGAGTCACCTATTACTAGTGTGTTAGGTATGTTATTTCACCTTAAGGGCTGTGATTGTGCAGCACATTGATTTTGTGTTTTATGTGTTGTCTGGTTTGTGACAGGAGGTGCAGGTTTTCTGGGTGTCTGCTTTTGAGCTCTCTGATGCTTTTGCAGGTTTTTATTTAGAGTCTCCGAGTAAGATTTCATGTGTTTATGTGTATTTTTGGCAGTGCTGTTTTAGTAGGTCTATGAGAGGCTGGAGGTGTGGTGCAAGTGTTAACCTCCTCCTCATGACTGTCTTTTCCAGTCTTGGGTGGAGAGACCTTAGCCTCCAGTTTGGCTGTATAATTACATCTCCCACATATGTTAGTGATTTGTGGTAGGAGGAGAGGGCTGTCTGTGTACATGAAGCAGTTGTAACATTGCCTCAGGATACCCAGATTCACCAGCTGGACTGGAGAGGACACCTGAAGTTGCCCTTTGGTCATGCCTGAATAGTAGGTTGAGCTGCTTAGTCACTTAGTTGGTGAGGGGTGGATAAAGACTAAAAACAAAAAAAGAAAATACAAAAATAAAATAAGATAAAAATAAAATAAAACATTTTTTAAACATAAAATTAAATAAAATAAAAATGAAAATAAAAAAAGAGTGAAAAGGGTTGGGGTGAGAGAAAAAAAAAGATAAAATTAGTACCGTCATATGTGACATACAGAAATATGCATTAATACAGTTATACAACTCATTTATCTTATGTTATACATTTAAGTGTACCTCCTAACAGATCCACACTATAATACAGATTGCTGCAAGTAATCCTTGAAATGTGCATATATTGCACATATGCATGTTCCAATTACACAGATTACAGTTTACAGTTTACAGCTGGGCATTTGTGCCATTGGCATAGAGATATTAATTTAATGTAAATATTATTGAAGAAATAACAGCATTGTATAGTTGTGAATTGTAGCACTTGAACTTACAACCTCTGACTGAAGTCTAATATTGGACTCTTACAATTAGTTTGTTCTACAGACTAATGTATGCTTGCTTTTACAGTTAGGATATGCATGCTCAATTTGATACAACCCTATAAAATACCAAAAAGCTATCTTTAACTTTTAATGCAACAATAACATTTTTTTGCTTTATATGCATACTACTTGTTTCCATCAGTCTCTTCAATCTAGCTTCATGAGCCTGGACATTGAAATCCTGAACCCTGGCAGCTGTGGAAAGAACAGAAAACAAAAGAAGAACATTACGCATACTAGTCTTGCCTATATTAAGGTTTTTATGTCTTACAAGTAGTCTCTTTACATAATACTAACACAGCTGTGGGATGTCCACAGTCCAATGGTTGAGAGTATCCCTCTTTCTCCTCTGTAGGTCATTAAAATGATTCTTATATTGCTCACCAGTGCACAGAATACCAATGGCACTGGATACAGCATGGACTAAAGTATTCCATGCCTCAGACCGGTACTGGGAGCCAGAATGTGCCCCCTGCAGAAGCCTTTGTCTGTGGTGCTTTACCAGGAGTCCAGTAAATATCCTGGATTCCTGGATACCCCATCTCTTCGCCCTAAACTTGTAACATTCCCCCACTAACGCCAACCATGTCTATCAGCAGACCTAGAGCAATGGATACTGATGCTTCCCCACCAGTTCCAGTTGTCACATTCACTGGGATTGCACACACCCAAGCAACGGGAAACAGAGATCAGTGGTGCCAAGCAGTGAGGAATTAAATTATTGCAATTGGAAGGTTAATCTTACACTTGGCATTAGTTTGAGGGGTATCTACTGATGTAGCCTGGAAATATATATTGGAAATTGGAAGGTAACTGTTAGGTGAGTTAGGTTTGCAGACAGGCACTGCAGGCATAAATATAATAACATTACATATTTGTTTTTACCATTATACACTGATAAAATGGATGTTTACACTCTGGGATTCAAACCTAAACATTTTCTTCCACAGTATTGATTTCCCATCTTTGCCACAGAAAAAGTGCTGCTCAGACAGAGTCAGGAATAATATATAAATACAGGTGACAGTTTGAGGTGTTACACATGTATGTGTATGACCTGACAATGGTATTGGATATAGATCCAGTTGTGTATGTGTCTTAGGCAAGTGTGAAGCCAATGCAAGTTTAGATAGCAGAATTATTCTTACAGAAATATAGTACACAGTATACCCTCAGTCATGCACCTGAAAACACAATAATGGTGCCTCATCCCTCATACATATAATTCATATCAGCTCCACTATCTAAACTGTTATAAGTGAGAGTGAATATAATGGGAAGTGGAACAACAGTAAAAGTGCATGGAAGATCCTGTATCAAGATCCAGGACCATGTACATGGCAGCCCTACACTTACACCTGTTGCTACAAGAGATTCAAAATGATACTTGCCTATGTTTCAATTCATTGCTCTAAACTGCACTGTCAGAACAATAAAAAAATGGTTGTACCTCCTGTAATAGAACTCATAGCAATCTGTATTCCACCCCCTACACTTACATCTGCTGCTACAGGACTAGTTACATAGGTTACATAGGGAGGTGTGCCAGATATGTGAGTCATGGTAACTGCCATGGTTGTCAGCACACACATTCAATATGATTCCCTTGGCATTGCACACAACTTGGCAGTTAATAGAGTGGAAGCCCTTTCTGCTTATGTAGAGCCTACCCTGTTCCCTGGATGGTTCCTTAATTTCTATATGTGTGCAATCTATGGCACCGAGTATTCCAGGGTAGTGTGCTACATGGTAAAACTCCTGCATATTTCTGGACCTATTCTCAGGAGTACGGGTGAAAATATATGTGGTCACTGACATGTTGGAGCTTAGCATTCAGTAATTGATAGTAGATCCTGGATGCTGATGCCTGTGACACCCCCAGCATGTCCACTGTTGGTCTCTGAAAGGTACTGTAACTAAGATTCTAAATGCTACACATAACTTTGTCTCCACTAGGATGAGTTTCCCTTGGTTTGCCCTGGCTCTGAGTTGAGGATGACAGCGGTTGCAGAGTTCCTGCAGTGTGTCTCTATCCACCCTGTAGTGCTCTACAATTTCCACATCATGCAGGTTGTGATAAGTTAAACAGGGTCCGAAAACTCTTCTCCTTGTTGGCCTTGGTCTATTAGCAGCAGCAGCAGTATAGACTTCAGCCTTTTGAAATGCAAAATAATTAAAGCAATAGCAGCCCCTAGCATTGTTTCTTTGTAGACTGCTTTCTGTGACTGTATTTTAATACATTTTGGAATTTACAGGAAAAAAACAACACTGAGTCTACATGCTTGCTTTATAGTGGGTTGAATAGCTTCTCCATCTTGCATTGGTTGATTAGCATACAGTTCAGTTGCTTATGCTGTAATTACCATGCCATGGTGTTTGCCTTGTTTGCACAGCAGTGCGCACGGCATACTGAATCCAAATTGCCGTGCTACCGCAATGTGCACATGGTATAAATGGACCATGTAGGCCTTATTGAATTTGGGTGATTGTTTCCCACAGAAAATGACTGCTGATTCAGTTTGTATTTATGTATGCTTAGACTACATTTGCTTTATTATCTCTCTAAATAAAGATGACAGCAAATGTACAGTTTAAACATTGTGAGGATAGTGGTCCCTTACATACAACTTTTCCATATTTTGTTGAGTGGATCATGCAATGAAGTGCCTAAGTGTTTCAAGGAGCTTGTGCATACATTTTATATTTCAAGTTTTTCTTCCTCCTCTTCTTCTTCTGTGAATTGTGTGCTTTGAGATACTTTAGTGCAAACAACTAATGATGCTAATTCTGCAACCAGAAGTTATGAGTGATAGATCTGAGGAGCTCAGCAGTTTTCAAGGCTGGTCGAGAGATGGAGCTGTCTCTGATCTAACGGCAAGTGAACTGACCATACTGTTCAGATATCTCTAAGATGTCCTAGCTGAAAAAGACGTCTCACAGGTGGATAGAAGTAATTCAGGCCTAAAATAATCTGGATGCCAATAAATCTGTTTACATATGGCACAAATAACATTTATCTTCATATTAAAAGAAAATGGAATTTCATCTTTGTCAAAAATGCTATACATTCATACTGTTTGTATGTTTAATATAATTGCAATTCAGTTTAGATTTGGTTTATTTTATGAGTTTCTATAGATTTTAACTAGAAATATTTCTTTCTTGATTCAGATTCTATTAAGTCTGTAATGTTTATGGATAAAAGTGCTTAATTTAATAATATTATTCTCTTGTTTGATTTATATCAGTTTTGAGTTCTTCCAAGCTTTGCTTTTATCTAGATGAGAGCTTTTAGTGCCTGCTTGTTTGTTAGTAAATACAATGAAAAGATTGACTACCAGATTTATAAAAAGAGTCCTCAGTCATGATAAAAACACTGTGCATCATGCTATGTACACAATCCTGTCATTGCCTCAGATTATAAACCTGAACTGTAGTAATGATGTAACGAACACAATCAGATCCATAAAATTGTAAATTTTGTACCAAAACATGTAGTACATATAGTGTCCTATGCTCAGGAGTGTTGACATTGTTAAGTTATGCCATATAGTAGTGTGTAATTTTGTTTGGTACACTATGGTGATAGCTGGACAGGATGACAGCATGTGTGTTCAATGTGTGCATAAGTGTGTATGTCTCATTGATAAGTATCACACTGCACAATGGGTTACCATGGTGTACATGATGTCTATATAACATATTCTACATCACTGCAGACCCATATACCTTACTGTCTTCTGCAGCCATGGCCAAGGATGAGACATATAAATTTGAAAGTCATCACCCATGACTACGGTTAATCTTGCAAATATAAGTGCATACATGATGTGCTTCTGTGCAGTGTGCATTCCTCTTGGTAGCAACATTACACTGTCAATAGCATGAGGGTGAAGTGCACTTGACTGTGTTAAGCGGTTAGACTGCATCACTGTGGGTTATGTAGACAGTAGCTTTTTTCTACTAAGTGTACATTTTTGAATAATAATTTCAAATAGCCCTTTGATATTATTGTTCAGATGTGTACTGTTAGGCAAATCATTAGGCTAAAAAAAGATTAGCTGGCAATGTATGAAAAATATATATTTTTTACTCATTTCTTTTGCTGTAATGTTATGTCAATATGGATAGCTTGTTCTTATTTGCAGGATAGTTTCAGAATTGCAGATTGTTCCATACTAACTACCTAGCCAGTCCTGTGTACACTTTAGCAGAGGTTAATTATATTGCACTTTGCATGTTTTTCTAAATTATGTAGCATTTAGTCATGTATTTTAAATGAGTATTAGTCTCACACTAAGCAGACAGTGTTCAGGAATATCAAAGAAAAACAAAGAAAGAAGGGCAAACTAAATAACAAGTGAAGTGGTTAAATGAAAAATGGGCACAGGTGATAAAAAGAAAAGTGAAAAAGTGTAAACAAGACAATCTATCTATTTATCTATCTGTCTATCTATCTATATATGATTGTTGTTCGTTTGGTCATAGCATGCATTAATTTTATGATGGCACTTTTAGTAATTTATGTTGCTGATGAAAGTAGTCAAATTATATTACAACTGAACTTCAGCAGTTTGACTGAAATACAGTTCAGGAGTTTTCTTCTTTCTGCGTGGTTGTGTAACTGTGGATCTAGTATATTTAATTTCTAGGGGTGAGGGGTGCAGCCACAAAGCAAAACCAAAGTTTTGAGTTACTTTTGCTGATTATAACTGTAGCACATTTGTTTATATGTGTGATCACTTGGTTTAGTTATTTTTTTGTTTAGATAATAATAATCACTCATAACGTTTTCAATCTTGTCTTCTATCATTCAGTGTTCATTGTGATTAATAGAAGCAGACTCATATCTATCTGTATGTGTATGTATATATATATATATATATATATATATATATTTATTTTATATATATATATATATATATATATATATATATATATATAAACATACACACACATCGTTGTTCACATGATCAAAAAATAGAGAATATATGATAGCAATGATAGAGGTTTAATGTACAGCATATATTCAATCATGTATACAGACTAAAGTGCAGGGACTCAGACTTGATCAAGTGTTTAGTACTTACTTGGACAAACTGTTGGAAAGGCATAGGTGATATGATGAGAAGAGGTTTGGCCACAGTACAGACTTATGACACTAGTCAGTATACTTATATATTCTGCTGTGTATGCAGATCACATATACATATTATCTGAAAATCATGCTGAAATATATATGTTTGTGTATGTGTATGTATGTATAAATATATATATATATATATATATATATATATATATATATATATATATATATATATATGTATACATATATATATATATATATATATATATATATATATATATGGGTCTACTATGGTTGATTGAAAATGAAATTACTAGGACCACTTCACTGAAAGCTCACTTCACTGAAAACTCACTTCACTGAAACTGATTTCATTGAAAGTCATAAATGGCCTTTTCCCCACTGTAGTGTGACCCTGGAGTAAGTATATAAAGTAAGGGTGGGTGTGGGGGACACAACCCCCACATTGGGTGTGTGGGGGACAAAGCCCCCCACATATCTTGGTTATATATTCTCTTTTGGAAACAGTTATTTATTGCACTTGTAAGTATCACTGTGTATAGTTTAAAATGTTTATAATATGTGGAGAGCTGTGCCCCACCACACCCCCCTTACTTTATAAACTAACTCCAGGGTCGCACTACAGTAGGGAGAAGGCCATTTATGACTCTCAATTAAATGAGTTTCAAAGAAATGAGTTTTCAGTGAAGTGAGCTTTCAGTGAAGTGGTCCTAGTAATTTAATTTTCAGTCAAGTGAATTTTCAATCAACAGTAGTAGACCCATATATATATATATATATATATATATATATATATATATATATATATATATATAAATTGATACAGATTGATACAGATGGATATAGATATAGATATAGATATAGATATAGATATAGATATAGATATAGATATAGATATAGGCATAGACATATTTCAAATATTTCAGCAAGATCTTCAAGCTAAATTGGTTGCATTCATAACTGGATAGTGGTTATGTGAAGTAAAGTAACAAGTTCAAATTAAAAATCATCTAGGTACATTAAAATGATGGTCCATCAGAGACTGTTTTTGGAACTTAGTTCTGTTATATACAATAGACTAGTTGAATACCAGAGGCATTATAGTGAAAATTTGCAGGAAGGTTTACATAAGCATTCCAGATGGTCGAAAAATAACTCCAACATTGCTAATTCTGACAATGTTAGAGACCCATCTATTTATTTTTTTCTAAATGCTAAAGTTCCATTTACTGAAAAGATGCAAGGATTTCTGATATTGGCATGGAGTATAGTTTAAATTTCAGCTGACAAAGGATTATATTAACATATGCATATTGCATTCTGCTGTGTTCTAAATTTTATTAGATGCAGACTAAAGTATATAGTTTCAGAATGTAATTCATATACAAAAAGGTATAAATTACAAGACATTCATAAAACCTCATAAAAATCCACCTCTCTGACACCTCACCTGTAATGAAAGACTGGCATATGTTTTTTTGCTAAGGTGAAGAAAAGGCATAGTGATTTAGTATTATACAATGCCTTTGTTAATGCCAAGCTATTTAAAGAAACCAAACTGGCATCAAGTTATACGTTCACATGCCACAAAGCCAAATGTTGGTTTAATCATATAACACCCTCACATTATAAATTAAGGAGCCTAACTAATTAATAACTGTATGCAGAGCCTTGACAGCTACACTGATATGTATAGCCCTTTTGTTGGCAGGAAGTTAATAGCTGGTGTATGGACTTTTTGCCCTTAAGCAAGGATTACTGCAATACAGTCAGTTTGCGAATTATAAGAGTCTAGAAGACAGAGTATCAATGAAAGTGAGTTATTCCTGAATAAATGTACTTTGTAACAAGGATATATACAGGAGTAGGTCACATACATTTAAAATAATTTTTTAGAAGTTCATCCTATGTCATCTCACCTGTATATGTCATTCAGAATCCTTTCTGAAAATAATGTTTTCAGCATTTTTTTCTGAACATAATGTTTTGTTATGATTACTATACAGATGTAAAATATAAGGGTACTTAGCATTGGTATGTTCCACTTGTTGATAGGTACAATTTAGTAGTCTGTAGTTCTGCAGCTTTTATCGGTTGTAATATTGTTATGTCTTGAAAGTTGTAAGTGTGCTTTATCGAGTATGTTTAAACCAGTTGAAATCTATAAGAAAAAATTAACTTTGCAGACCTTTTCAGGAGTATCATGCTACAGCTGAAGGAGTCTCTATTTTACCGGTTGTATTTACCAAAACTATTTGAACTTTTAATATAGTTATGCGATGTGACATTTGCAGTTTTCATTTCACTAAACAGTGAGTGACATTGTCTTAACTGCATTTCTCCCCCAAGCATCTCACCTAGCAATGAGGCTAGACATGCAACTTGTCAGAAAAGTTATTTGTGACAGCGGTAACTGGAGCTCACTCATTTAGCAATACAGAAGCAGTGCAGTTTTAAAGCATCGCAATAGAAAACACAAAACATAATTAATGTTAATATGAAACTTCTACACTGAGCAAAGCTAAGTTTTAGATGCTTTTTATCAGTACTGATTCCCTGTTCAGTATTCAACAAAATACTAGCTGGACATTATATGCTATTACCTAAAAATCTGTTTTTATTTCATATATTCAGTTTCTGATTTCTTATATTCAACTTTTCCAGTGATATGAAATGTTGAATTCTAAAAGTCAAACTAGTGTTGTTCTTTGTAACTATTTCACATGTATTCAGCTTTTGAGTTTTTGCTAAACAAATATACATTAAGATAATTTTCTCTTATAGGTACTCTACTGGCTTTCTATATTAAATTAACAAAACTTTGATTTATTTTTAATATAACCCTTCAATATGTGGATGCACACAAACTCCCTCTCTTTTTCTTATACACACTCACACACACAGACATACAAACACATTCAAACAAGAGTCAGAATTAATTAAGGTGAGCAATTATATCTTATTTTTTATTTTGTGTTTACTTATTGTTAACATGCTCATTAACAAATGCCAATGGAGCTACGACATGACAGCTATTCCAATATCAGTGAGACAGAAAGTTCTGCTGTAGCTATCTTACAGAGAATGATAGGGCTATATGGTAAATTTGGGTTTTCCACTGACAACCCAGTAATGAATTGATGTGTAAGCCCTAACTCCGTGACAGGGTGGGAGTGCAACCCACATCACAGTGGGAGCTGCACCATTTCCATATGAGGGTTTGGTATCCAAATGTCTTCTCCTTGGTCATGCTTGCATCATTTTCCCTTCTCTAAGGGATTATCACATGAGATAGCCCATTCTGTCTCCCTCATCAAGCTCTTCATGGCAGTTTAACCAGGCACCTGAGCTGTTAATTGAACTTGGGTCTCCTTGTCATAATCTGTGTTTTATCCCTCTGTATCAATGAAGCTGGTGAACATCTGTGTCTGATTTTGATGAAATAGCTACCAAAAAACTGGGCATATAAAAATCTCTCATCCTCCAAAATATGACATGAAATTACCTTGACCGAGCAGTTGAAATTCTCACATATTTTTATACTTAAAGAAGGAACGAAAGAACCTGCTTGGCAGTAAGTGTGCTAGATCTGACTCTATAAGAATGATTTTAAATAAACATAACTTTATAATATGGTACATATACAGTTTCATTTATTGCACATAACTCAGTTTGGTCATCCATGCTCAGAGAAAACTCTTTGAATGATCATTTTGTTGAGTTTTGTTACTACAAAGTGGTACATTCCTGAGTTTTGTTGAAGGGTCTATACCCCCTGCCCAGTAGCCCTATCCCCAATAATTAAATACATCAAATCCAGTGTTGCGAAAGTTTTGATAAGGGGGGGCACATTTAGTTGGCTCTTGATAATTCACACAAAATAAGTATTCAAGGGAAACTCTGAATCAGCCTGAAGCCAGAGGTAGAAGAGAAGACATATGGCTTAACTTTGTCAGATGGAATAAAACTGCTTATTACTATAAAATTGTTTAAAATGCAACTAGGTTGCAGATGGCAGACATTGCTTAATGTCACCCCAAGGTAAAAATAGATCCATGCAATAACCTGCTGACAGCGTGAGGCTGGTTTAACAGATGTTGCCATCTATTACATAAGGAAAGAAAGTTCCATTTAGATGTGTAGGAGCTTAGTTATAATGACATGCAAAGGCTGAATTTTACCATTTTACAAACATTTGAAATGTCTACATTTGATACACAGCCTACATGGCACTATAGTTTTTCTGAGTGAAGTATGTCCCCATAAACTATTTTACCAACTGCAATGCAATATATATTAGGAAAGGCAAATCTGAAAAACAAAACAGGAACAATTAATTTATGCTTGTAACAAAGTTTACTTTTACAAAAGAAAAACATGGGAAATGTATATGCAGACTCAATGAAAATCTGAAATAAGCCAGAACTTTACCTCTGATTCATTTCAAAACATCAATAACTATGTTTCTGATCACTAACAATTTATGCTGAGTAGCAATGTGCCATGCTTTTCAATAAGTACTGTAAATACATAACTAGCCAGCAAAGGAGACTCGGAGTCTGTCTATTTGCTGAATGCAATGACTAAGGCAATCCAACTGAACACTCCTTCTCTTTCCTATCTGTCTAGGAAAACCAAGCTATTGTAAAAACTTGAGCCATCTTAGCTTCTACTATCCATTGGGGTAACTGTCTTCTCCTAACTTTACAAAAATGCTTTGTCATATAAAGTTTTGTCTGCTGGCTTTGACCTATCCTGCTTGTGCTTTGTTCTTTAACAGGTCAGTATTCTCACATTTACCCCCTCAGATAATAATGCATAGATTGCAGCTTGCTAAATAGAAACTGGCAACAATGTTAATCTACTTAGTGACATGGTTAGTCATTTGGAGGACTTGGGAATCAAACCCAGTACCATTACAAAAAACAATACCAGCGGCAGTTATTAACAGATCAGATTGTGACAACAAGGACAGTAGAACAGCCACAGTATCTGTCAAATTTCTTGCATATGTCTGCCCCCATGTGGAGCATTGCATGATTCGTTGAAGTGCTGCGTCTTTTTAATTGCATTCTTAGTGACAACATTTACCTTGCTTAGGTACTGCAAAACATCCTGTCATGGCAACTAACACTTATTTGATCTTTAACACAACACACCATACCTTGTCAAGCTGTTCAGTGGTCCTCACAACTACTGCTCACTGAAATGAGGCCAGCATCCACACAGAATGCCGGAGTATTGTATTTTCTGCAACATTCTGCAACACTCTCCAGTTCTCACCAATGTTAACAAAACCAAGCTGAACAAAGTCTCTACATGCTGCAATAAAATAGCTAGGTTCGCTGCCAATAATAGATCACATTCCCACCATTGCCTATCCCTAACTAAACTGCACTGGTTAGAATTTAGAAACCTCCTACGTTACCACCAACTGATCATAGCCCATCAAATTCTCTTCCATCCGGGGAAGTGCCCTGCCCTTGCTGACATGCTAAACTTTCACAACCCTAAAAGGGAGCTACGTTCATGTATCAAAAACCTGACTGAAGTTAATCCATGCAATAACAGTTCTGGGGAGGCCTTATTCTCCCATGATGTTGCCAAAGCATGGAACACCCTCCCACCTGAACTCAGGCTACAAAGTCACACAGGCACATTCAAATGCCTTCTTAAATTACACCTCAATACTAACCATCTCTGCAACTGCAGAGACCCCCCTTGAAGACCCACTTTTTCATATGTAAGTAACCCGTTTAAGCCTTTAATACATACACTATACTCTCACTTGAAATGTACTTTTTGTATATATTGTAAATAATGGTACTACTCCTGAGTATCTTATTGTTCTACATAATTGTTTTTTGTACTTCATTGTTTCTCTTATGTTGGATGCCAGTTTTATTGTTATCTAAACCATGTATGTACACTGTTATTTATTTGGAGCTTTTCTCCCCAGGACTCCAATGAAAAAGGACACACAATGTCCAGTTGGACTTATCCTGGTAAAATAAATGTTACATAAATAAATAAATAAATAAATAAATAAAATGAAATGTTCTTCCTACTGAAGTTCTCTCCCACTCACCGTTACTCTGTCTATAAAGTACGAAATGCTGAGGATGTGTACATGAAAACGAAATACTGTGCAATAAAGTAGGAAAACATCTGTTATATTTCTTCTTATCATATTTCTGAACAGTAAGTAGCAGTCAGTAAATTTCAGTAAATGAATAAAATAGGTAGCAGTAGTGATAGCAATATGAACCATGGAATAGGAAATGTTAAACTATGAATGTAAAATAAATTGTACAATGAAATGTTAAAAAAGTTGTCAGAAGAGTAGAATGCTTAACAATAATAATAGTGCCGTAAGGTAAAGCTTACTGTAGTAAGACACAGAAAGAAATGATGTATAGAAACTGAATCCACTGCAAAACAACTGTAGATTTAGCAATTAATTGCAGATACCAGCAGCTTTATCTGTAAAGGTTTATATTAACCTGAACCATTCATGCTCAGTGAGGCTAACATTTGAATGCCTCTGGAAGCAAGTGCAGTGCAACAGCACACCCCTGTAACAGTCTTTGTATTTATGTAAAGTGAAAATAACTATGACAAGTCAGTAACAGCCTCATCCAGTGTAAAGGGGCAATAACTTCAATAAGCACAAGTCAGTGACAGCCTTATGTAGTGTAAAGAGAAAATAGTTACAAGTCAGTGACAGCCTCATGCAGTGTAAAGTGACAATAACTACTCGGCAATTGCCTCATGCAGTGTAAAGTCACAATAACTAAGAAAAGCTAGTTGCAGCCTCATCCAGTGTAAAGGGACAATAACTACAATAAGTACAAGTCAGTGGCAGCCTTATGTAGTGTAAAGAGAAAATAGTTACAAGTCAGTGACAGCCTCATCCAGTGTAAAGGGACAATAACTACAATAAGTACAAGTCAGTGACAGCCTTATGTAGTGTAAAGAGAAAATAGTTACAAGTCAGTGACAGCCTCATCCAGTGTAAAGGGACAATAACTACAATAAGTACAAGTCAGTGACAGCCTTATGTAGTGTAAAGAGAAAATAGTTACAAGTCAGTGACAGACTCATGCAGTGTAAAGTGACAATAACTAAGAAAAGCTAGTGACAGCCTTATCCTGTGTAAAGGGACAATAACTATGAGAAATCAGTGACAGACTCATGCAGTGTAAGGTAACAATAACTACAACTCAGTGATAGCCTTATGCAGTGTAAACAGTCAGTAACTAAGAAAAGTCAGTGACAGCCTTATGCAGTGTAAAGGGACAATAACTATGAGAACTTAGTGACACCTTCATGCAGTGTAAATGGACAATAGTTATGACAACTAAGTGACAGCCTCATGCAGTGTAAAGGGGCAATAACTATGATAACTCAGTGACAGCCTTCACAGTGGAAATTGACAATAACTACAACCCATGCAGTGGGAAGGGACGATAACTATGACAAGTCAGTGACAGCCTTATGGAGTGTAAATGGACAATACCTATGAAAACTCAGTGAGAGGCTCATGAAGTGGAGAGGGATAATACCTATGACAGGTCAGTGATGGCCTCATTCAGTGTAAAGGGAAACTAACTATGAGACGTCAATGACATCCTTATGCATTGTTAATGGAAAATAACTATGACAAGACAGTGATAATATTTTCCAGGAGGGGCTGACACAGGCATACAACTGGTATCAGATCTTTATACTAAAACTAAATGCCAAGAAATGCATAATAGTATCCTTTGGGAAGTCATCCATCCCTGGTAACTATCATATCGACAACACACCCCTTATAGTTCACCCAGTAGTCAGGGACTTAGGGACACACATAGAAAGTACTCTAGCCTTTGACAATCACGTGTCTGCAGCAGTGAGGAAATCATTCTATGTAGCACAACTTATAAACAAAGATAGGGCATCTAAGTACAATGCCCCCTTTGGTATGTACCTAACCAGGCATATCCAACAATTGGAACATTCACAGATATCCCTCACTAAAAGAATACAGGGTGTAAGTAAAATGTCCTATGCAGACTGCCTCAAGGCCCTATCTCTGTAGTCTGTCTCCTACAGGCTTTTGAGGGAAGATCTATGGCTGGCATACAGGGCATTGTCAGACCCCACTATGATGGACCACCTGAATATCCACAAAACAAACAGCACCAGAATTATCCATTCTAAAGACTTAAACCTTGCCTGTGATATAAATAGGACCTGCTGCAGATATGTATCCCAGAGACTACCCCTTCTATGCAACAGGCTCCCCATCCATGTAAATCAGAGTTCCTCTCTAACGCAATTCAAATGCAACTTGGAAAATTGGCTGGGGAACTGGAAATTCATCCCTGGTTTGGCACCTATGTATCTAATGGGCACAGGCAACCTGTAAATGGTTCATCTCCCAGACCCTCGCTAATACTTATCAAGGGTATCAGAACTTGTCAGAGATTTGGGATGCATGGCTAGGCTTACAAAGGCCCTTGTGGTCATGACCCCTAGTAAACAGCTATGAACCTGTGAACCTTCACTCAGTATAAATGGACAATAACTATGATAGGATTATTAAGATCCTTGTATGGTGTATACTTTGAACTGCAACATTTTGTACTTGACACACTTCTAATCAGCAAATAAGTGATAATTATCCTTTCATCTGATAACATTTATTTTATTTTATTTTATTTTACATTTGTTTACCAGGCTGGTCCAGCTGGATATATTTCCATTTTCAGCAGAGGCCTGGGGAGAAAAGCTCCAGATACAGACATTAATATCAGAATTAACAAATTTAGTTAATTGAGAAAAAAATATAATAGTATTAGCATTAGCATGTTCTTAAAGAAGCAACAATTAGAAATTAATTAGACTAAGGGTATACAAATTACGCATGACAATAGAAAAGGTTTAGTGTACGATTTGTATGAAGGAGAATAGAGAGTACTAGTGGGACATTGAAAGCTAGTCAGGGTTAGTATAGGGGCAGAGCCAGTGAGTTTTGAGGTGAGTTCTGAGTTGGGATTTGAAACGAGGAAAAGAAGAGATAGCAGTGAGGTTGTCAGGCAGAGAGTTCCAGGCTTTACCTATTGTGTTTGAGAACAAGGATTTACCTGCCAAGTTATTGGATTTGCAAGTTGATATAAGAAGTTTGTCAGAAGAACGTAGGTTTTTAAGGTTGCAGTAAGGACTGATAAGGGAGGTGAGTATAGTGTGTTAGTGGGTTTGTAGAGGATTTTATGGATTTTTAACATAGATGCAATTATTGTCAGGACATTAGTTTACAATAACATATAAATTTTGGAGTCTGTTTCCAGAAGCAGGACACCCCATCATAGTTATGTTACCAAGTAAAACTGTTGGAGAAAAAAATAGCTAGGAAATTAAAAGGCTAGAAGGTATATGCAAAGAAAGTGCTCATTAGTTTTTTTAGCAAACTTTATGGTTGTCACTTGAATGACATAGTCACAGTAAATTGATAGGTGGAATGTAATACTTGGTGTCTATGAATGCACATCTTTTACAGGGATAATATAGCTCACAACCATAAAATATTAACAGTTACTACAACGATCATTGTTTAACAAATGTGTGGTATATGGAATTCTGCCTTCCTTGCTCTTAGCTAATTTTGAGATACATTTTTGTACTTTTCTTACCCAAGTAATTTTCTCTTATATCCTCTTAAACCTGGTTGGCAGTAACATGCTTAAACATGAAAGAGAAGATATAGTCTTTAGTTTTAAATCTCCATCTGATAATTTAACTATTGGGGTACACTGAGCCTCATGGCCCCCTACAAGCACTTGAGTCCCAAACAATAGAAGATCACTGCCTCCAAACTACAGACAACCATCTTGTAGTTTTTGTGTAGGCCTCTTGTGCTCATACTTGAATATAAGATCAGGTAGGTAGCTGAAGCATCTTACCCAAACACATTATTCAAGTTTCAGTGAGGTTAGTTCAGCAGTAACGGTGTGAGGGAATGGGAGGGTGTGAAAATGGGGATTAGGGCACCAGAGGGGTAGGGAGTCAGAGGAGGATTTTAGGTTTAGAGAGCAGGAAGGGACTTTAGAGTTAGGGGCTGAGAAGGGAGTCATAGGGTTAGATATCAAGAAGGGAGTCTTAGGGTTAGGGATGAGGAGGAGGATAGATTTAGAGGGCAGGAAGAGATTTTCAAGGTTAAGGAGTGAGAATGGAGTTTTAGGGTTAGAGACATGGTTCTGGCAGGGCTATATACTTTAGAGGATAGGCTGTTATGGGAGATTGAGTTACTGGGAAATTAAACAGTTGGGTTTTCAAGTAAGTGGCAGTGAGCAGGTATGTCATAAGCTAGTAGCATGTGAACATCAGTAGTAGGCCCTAAGTCTCATCTAGAAGTTATAATTGTTTGTTAATATCACACTGCAAGCAACAAATTGGAGGGATCAAGTTGGTAAATTATGAAGAAGTCTCCATTTCCTTATACTTCTATCCATGCATGCCTTTTATTTTGTTTTTTTTCTTTGCATTTCTATATGACAAGTGTTATTGTGCCCACAAATTTTTGACTATTAGTGACTCATCTACTCTGTCAGTACTTTTAGGCCTTCATATTTTGATTAAATACCTACCATGTTCCTTCACTAATTTCATTTCTGCCTGGAGTTGTTGTATTTTATTTTTACAAAACTCTTCAAAAAAATTAACTTCTGCACACATCCATACCTTATATTTACAATGATACTATTTTGATCTGTGTTATAAGTTCTTAGATTCGTAAGGTAGTTCTAAGCTTGCTGTTGTTGTAGGCCATTTTAAGCCTAGACTGTCCCTTTTTGTATTCAAAATAACCTATAATATTTATAGATTGGCTTTACCCATCCCACAGTTGATAATTATATATTACCTCTAAGAATAAAAAGGGAGGAATTCAGTAAAGTTTAAACAAAATATTTTCCTGTGTGCACATACACAGACATGGACAATTTTAGAGTCAATAAACTCTGTGTAGTGGCCTGCAATCACATGCATGCACCCATAAATAGGGAAACTTTCATGCAATGCAAATGTTGGCTTATGTAGCTGAATCTTATGCAAATTAACCAGTTGGATCAATCCAACAAGTCATAATGCATCTGTGTAGGCTCTTTGTCTATGCTTGAAGTGTATGTGGAAATTTTCCATGTGCAGGAATCTGCACTGACAGAAGGGGATGTAAAAGTCCACAAATATGGACATAATTCCCCCGAAAAGGTAAGATCACACACATAAATGTTCATATCATACACTTTGGATGTTTGAAACAGCAGGACTTATGTGAAATTAATATTTTTTTTATTTTTTACATTTCGTCATGTTTGCACTATGCTCCACATTGTGCAGACATG